>NW_009727756.1:134614-160222 GCF_000703405.1 Apaloderma vittatum
AGGGGAGAGAATCTCCTTCCAGAAACACAGGCTGGGTAAAGGCACTCCCTGGAAGGCAAGCTAGGCCCCATCGCTACTAAAGGGACAGACACCTTCCAGCAATCCCACTGCAGAGAGGTTTGTAAGACACAGACTTTGCAGACCTATGGGTGCAAGGACTACACATCACTGAAAACCACTGGAATTTTATCTGGCGGTAAAGTATTTTTACTACAGAAGAGAGTGAATAAAGTGTGTCTCCAGGCTTCTTTGTAATTATACCTCCTAGCTAATACCTTGGGATTACGCTAACCTCCCAGGAAGATGTGGATGTTCTTATCTTGCATTCTTGCTTGCTTAGGTGTCCTATAGAAGGAACTTCCATTATGATCGTGGCATTCGAACGCCTTTGCTGGCACCTGCATGTCTTAGATTTCAGTAAAGAAAGAATAGAACACCTTCAGAAATAGCTCCAACTGGGTCCTAAATAATCCTTATGGAACAGAAATAATGCTGCTGGGGTTCTGACATACCAGTCAAAGCTTTAAAAAATTATCTATTCAATTACATTGTTTACTAACAAACTGTCGTCACTATATGCTACATTAAGAGTTTATCAGGGGGTTTTTTTAATCTTTTTGGTCTAGAAATTAGAATTTCAAACTTACCACATGATCATAGTTACTAACTTCATTACAATCTCATTCAGGATGTTGAAGAAATCCACCATCATCTTGGCCTGTTCTCCCATTTTCCCCATGGCAATGCCAAAAGCAATGAAGAATCCTATCAAACCTATCGGGAAAAAATTGCAAGAGAAGAAAAGCGCAAGTTAAACCAAGTTTTAGGAAGTATTTGCACATAGTCAACGTCTCGATACTACCTGCTAATGCAGTTTTTGGAACAATGGTGTATTACTGATCTCCTGGAACTTCTTAATATGCACTCACTCTCAAATTTCCTTATCATATTCAGAACACCTTTTAGTCTTCAATATTTCACTAAATTCCAATTTCACAATCCAACTAAGTATGTTTTCCTTTTTGTCCTGAATTGATCCAATTGTCCAAAAAATACCTATAATCACAAGTATCAAAAAAATACCATAACCTGCTCAGTGCCACGCGCCTGTCAGAATCCTCATAGCCCCTGGCAGATGAGAGAGGCAACACAGCACCACATCATGACTCTTTTTTGTTGCTCAAACAGTCGCTAGAGACCAAGACCATTTCTCTCAAGCTTTACAAAAGTCCCCTGACAGATTCAACCTATAGACTAGCCAGTCCTAAGCACAAGAGAAAGGCAAAAGCAGCCCCAGAATATAACTTCTGCAGGGCAAGTGTACTCCAGGGAGATGAAGAAGCTGGGAGTGGGAGGAGAAGGTGGGCTTTGCCCTTTAAGCTAAACGACAGAACTGCCATTAAACAGACTAACCTCAATGAAACCCAGCTATCAGTGGATACATAATCATAGGTTTCCATACAAGTAACATTTGGCTCCTAACTTTAAATGCTGAGGTGTGAAAATCTGTATTATTGAGCCATCGGTATGAAAATACAACTGAATGCATCTGCCATGTATTGCTCTGGAGCTGTGTGTCCAGTGCTAACCTTCCCCAACCAGCAATTGCCAGTGTCTAGAGAGGCATTATTAACTGATATTGATATTTCAGTCAAGATATGAGTTCAGTATTTCACAAATGTGTGAACTTGGCTTAGAAATTCCTAAGCAAAAACTCACCAGAACACAAAAGCATTCAAGAGAAGGGAATTCCAGCTACCAGTACTCTGGGGAAAGACAAGTTTTCCTACATCTTCACACTGGGTTTTGCAACCAGACATTTTGTTTTTAAAATTTATTTTTATTTTTAATCCGATCTTCTGGATATTAAGTCATTCTTTAGCACCAAGCTATCTTTACTGAAACACTTGAATAGGGAAGTGAAGTGCATATTTGCATGCTGCAGAGCACAGAGAAACGATGAAAAGCTTTTCAAAGACCAAGTAACTTCCTGGAGTTCAGACTCTGCATCAGAAACTGTTAGTAGGTGGTTTTGTTCGTTAATTCCAAATGAGCTGCTACATTAGTCATAGGAGTCAAGTTGGTTCATATTTGGAGGGATTTGCCTTCCTTGCAACAGTTTATGCAAGCTCGATGGCAACTCCCCAACATTTTACTTCTTCACTCAAAACTAAACCGCACCAAACCAAAAAACTCCACAACATTTGAGTCTCCTTGGTCAAAATACTACAGCAAATCCCCCACTTAGACCATGTGCTTCCTTTCCGTAGGAATTGCATTCGGCCTTCTAGCTCTCTTCTCACCCGTGACAGAGCCTGCACAGAAGTAGTCCAGCACTAAATGTAACGCATTAGAAATACTGTTTGACATTAAACATAAGCAGAGCTCCAGGAGAGAAAAAAGCAGACGAGGATAATGGGAGGAGCAATGGGCTGCTGGCTCACTCGGGGTGCAAAATGCCAACCTGCAGCTTTGAAAGCAAGTGGCTCCTCTGCCCATGGATGTTTGACGGAAGGCGACGCACAGAATGCAACAGTTCCTGGCTCCCATAAAGCGGGCTGCTTCCTGGAGAAGCAATTCAGCGCTGAGCAGCTTGCTGATGCTATCTCCCCTGCATCTAAGCAGAGCAGCCACTGCCAACCACCCGGGGAAGCTCTGCAGGAGCAGCAGCCCATCAGCTGTCAGGGGCCAGATGCCCCTAAGAAGTGATGGCCCAGTGGTGAGACCGAGCAGTGGTTTGGGTACTGCCACATACTGTCCCACTTGAAGGGTAACAGCTATGATAAAGGTGTCAACTCAGCCCTCAGGCTACAAAGCGAGGGCTCATTTGTGACTGATTTCACTCACAGGCAGAAAGCAAGAAAGCAAAGGAGGAGAACTCCTCTCCAGGCTGACAAAATGGCGAGTCTAAGCCCAGAGGAGAAAATAGAAGTGGTGTGGTGGCTCTTTGTTGCCCCACATCCCTGCCCACTCCAAAGAGGTGTTTCGGGAAGGGGTGGGAGATGGGCAGAGCCTGCGTGCCACCCCCACTTGCTGGCTTGTCCCGGCAAGATGGCATGACCGCAGTTGTTCATAAATTGCAGCTGGTAAAGGTCAGCAGTCAAGATGAAAGGAGGAGAGAGTTGTGACTCAGACATGTGTCAAGCCTTTCTGGGATTTTTCTTGGGTGGTGCGGTTCACATCCCACCTCTCACTTCAGGCTCTGCCTCAAGCCAACTGCTAGTTCATTGTGCCCGAGACACCTACTGGAAACAGCTCGGCTCTAATTCATTAGGGCATGGGTAAAGCACTGGCTCTTGAAGCTCTCCCCCACAGTTTTGCCAATATATGTTAGTAGTAGTCTAGGTAGGCTACTTCTAGGATGAAAGGTTATTTTGGGCACCTCCTATATGCTTCCTCACTGTGCTCCAATTAGAGCTGCCAATCCAGAATAATTCACTTGAGTGTTTCTGTGACTCAGTCATATTTCCAATAAGACCATTAGATTTGGATCTCAGAGAGCAATGGGCAGCCAGTAGGTGATAACGTTTGATGATTATTTGGGGAGAGCAAACTCACTGAAGAGCAGTCGAGACAACACTGGCTACCCAGCCACAGTCAAAATTGTGCCACACAAAGGATGTACACATTTGACAGGCAAAACGCTTTCCTACCCAGGACATTCATGCCATCCTTAAATTCAAGTCCTTTCTTAATGACCATCTGGGCTTCTGGTGGTGCTTCACGTGCTGTCTCGTTCATCAGAGCAAAAGCAGAGTCAGTGACATTCGGTGGTTCTTCAATGGGTGGTGGCACCAGCACCCTCTTGGTGACGGTTTGGATCTGAAGGCAATAAAAAGGAAGGATGAGAACTGGAAACAGGCTGAATGCAATCCATATGGGAGATTAGGAAATAATAATAGAAAGACTTTTCACTTTAAATTCTAGCGAACTATATTTTTCAAGGATTAGACATGCATTCCACAACCTCTTACCCCCTCTTCCAAAAATAAGTTTCTTTTTCAATAGTTCCAAGTGTCAAAAAGTCCTGGGAGTCTTCTTCATGGAGATCACTTGTTCCTTACTGCTACAGCATAACTTTTACAGAGAGTTAGCCCCTTTGTCCAGATGGTTCACAAATGGTGCTTCACAGATTGTATGTTCCGTGTTGCTACCATTTATTTAGCACCAAAAGGCAGGCACTGCTAAGATCAGTGACAGCACCAACTCTGAAGCAAGGCTTGTTGTTCAGAATGGTCTCCCCAGCTCTAGTTATCGTAGTTTGATGGTTAACTTGAATCAAAAACCTAGGATGCGACTGTGAGAGCTCAAAATGGAATACACACAGTCCTCTCGGCCCTCCAAATAAAATATTGTGACAGGTAACAGAAACGACACCAAAGCTGACAAATACCTACTAAATCAAATCTGAAAAGAAGACATCAGGATCTGAATGGTTCTGGACCCCTTCTGGCACACGAAAGGGTCAAGGAAAAGCTAGAAAGGAATGGTACCTGCATAGCTCTGCATGGGAAACTCTTTGGTTGTCCTGAAGGAACTCAACATTCCTGCATGTTTACATTTTTTCCAAGTTAAATTTTATTCAAGGGATGATGTCAACACACTATTTTTTATACGAGGTATCCGGAATATAAGAACAGAGTCACAGAAATTAAACCTAAAACACTAGACTCTAACACACTCACAAATTCCACTACAGTCATTTAAGTCAAAGGTCCTCAGCCCTTCTTTGCACAAGACCAGTCACTAAAAATGAAACAAATGTTAGACTCTGACAACATCTAAGGCCAGAAAACCATTTAAATGCCACAGTCATGTTTATAGATGACAGTCCCGTACTCTTTCGTGGCACATAAGATCTTAAGTCTCTGCCGGAATAGCAGTATTCATTATAAATTAAGACTTTCTTGCAGACCACAGAAAAATTCAAGAGACACTTAAATGCCATAATGGTCTGGATTTCAGTTTGCGAATTCACTGTCTCAAAAATTGCAAGTGAATCCCTTCCTTGCTTTGTGCCTGGTGCAAGGGGAAGCATATAAAACTCCCCCAGAGACCACAGCTACTCAGCACCACTGCTGGGCACCCTTCAGAATAATCTTTTGCAGGATTTCTGAAAAAAAATTGCTTCCTCCTAAGGCAACCAGGAAACATGGAATGTTCAAGGAGAGAACCTGTATAAAAGTAGGAAGAGAAAATATATGCTGACACCACTAAAAGCAGTTAATTTTCCTCCCAAATAAAGAGAGACACAAGTAAAGCTTAACTCCTTACCAAGGAGTTAAGGGCTAACAGAAGGCACAAGTTCCGTCTAGAAACGGGCATGACTTTACAAATTAAAGGTGGGTTTGCAGCAGAGGTTTTCATCGGCAATTAGTTTAAAATCTGATAAATTTATGCCCTGGAAAGCCAAAAAGCTCAGTAGCTTTTCTGACTGAGCTTAAAAAAAACAATCAATGGCATCAGTGATCCATAACTAGTGAAGTGACCTGAGCATTGATATGATGTACAGTGAAAAAGCAATATTAAGGTTCTAAGAAAACTATCTGAAAAGGGTACCTTTCTCTTTTCTCCTACTTTTTGGCCTTTTGTTGAGATATTTGACCACTTTCAACCAACCAGAAATGTAATTCTCCTCTCTTCCACAGCTCAAACAAGGCAGAGGAAGAAAAACCCATAAACACCCTGCTTGCCCCTCACTCAACTTTGCAAAAATGCTTTTCACATGACACGTGATATTTGGCCACCAACAGTTTGACCATCACTGACATCCCCATGATGATTTGGAAGTATTAAGAATGTTCTCTCTTCAAACCCCCAAGGACTATGTGTTTTTATGTGGAAGTCTGTGGAAGAAGCGAAGCAATCCAAGCCCTTTTGGCAGATTAGGTTGCCTTCCATTCTTTCACCCCCATGGCCTCTTCTCCCTCTCTTCACATTATTCTTGGCCAGCTTCAGCTACATGCCATTTCACACAGGAACACTTAAGAACAGTTTTTGCAACAAACCAAGGGGAAAAAAAAAATCTGTATTATTGCCAAAGAATTAAGTTGTAGGAAAAAGCAGCTTACATACAAGAAATACATTTAAGCAGAAATCAGGAAGCATGCACTTTTCATTTATTCTACCCCTTGAAGTGAAGCTGTTTTGATCAAACATTTCTGGAAAGCTTTTAGACAATCATCAGCCTCCAGATCAAGGAATGCACGGTGCAAGCATCCTTCTTTCCCAATACGCTTCAAACCTGGCCTGATGGAGCCACCTGTAGGAGGGTCAGCCACTTGACTGCGCTGTCCCCACGAAGCCTGGACTCTTAGTACAGAATTGGAATGGTGGGGTTTGGGGGGTACATTTCCACTCGCAACCAGCTGGAGTGAAGATCAGTTACGTATTATAACAGGGCATTGCGAAACCATCAGCTCTGTAACGAACTGCCAAGATCAAATTCAGCCCGGGTGAAAGATCCCATAATTCATCAGCTATTCAGCCCCAAGCCAGCATTCATGGCTGTATATACTGTGCAAAAAGCCAGCAAAAAAATTTAAGTTTACTTAATAACAAACCAAAAATAATCTTCTTAAAAAAATCTCTGTGAATTTAAATAGCTACAATATAAACCAAAGCAGCTATAAATAATGTTCTTTCATTTACCTGCTCACGACTTTAGATCTGTATTTCCCTTCGCATTACCACCTTTGTCATTCATGTAAACAATGACTTTAACTCTACAGTCAACCGTGGTGAGTAAAAAAGATGTAAAAAATATTACCAAGGAGTAGAGTGATTTACCTGCTGAAAGCATGCTTGGACTAAATTTTCAGGGAACAGGTTTCGGATCAGATCCAAGAAAGCATCCAGGCTAGATACTTCATCATTCTTCTTCCCTTGCCCAAGCTGTTTCCTGAGTTTCGGGTTCCCTGGATGGATGGCTAAAACCAAAATCACGCCCAGCACAGCAGCAATAATAGTGGTGGACATGTAGTAGACCATGGCTCTTGTACCCAACCGGCCACTTGCTTTAGCATCTAAACCAGACAGTCCTGCAAGTGTTTTATTTTAAGAAACAAACAAATATATTGAGACTCAATACCCAATTCAATAATCATCAAGTAATATCTTTTATCATTCACAAAGTTTAATGACCAGTCTACAGGTGCCTACTTTTGTCCTTGTGATATTGCCACCCCTAGACCCATTACTGAAGCTTCTCCCTCCAGTTCTGATGTGAGTAATGTCCGCTGCTACTAATTTGAAGAGAACCATTTAAGATACCCCCCAAACCACAGAGGAGGCATTGAAAAGTAGAGAAGATATCACGCCATCTTTTTTGCCTTTGATTGCCACAAGCTCATCGTGCTGTGGCTGACACCAGACCGTTAAGAAGGCTAGGGTCACAGGTGTCATGTCATCCTATTTGCAAGGTCCAGTCCAGGAATTAGGCGAAACAGCATTGTAAGAAATTTCTGATGTTTGCATGTGTTTGAAAAATAAATTTACTGGAGCACCTATGCATTAAAACCAACGAAGTTTATCAGCAATTAACTAACTCTGAAATGCACACTGCAACCGCATGACAAAAAGCAAACCAGGTGATATCTGCAGCAAGTATCTTAAAGTATTTATGGCTAATAGATCTTACCTGTGATTAAACTGGAGATAATTAGAGGGAGGATCAGCATTTTTAGCATCCTCATAAGTATATCTCCTGGAAAGGCTATTAGCATGATGACGTCAGGGTCAATAGGTGTTGCTAGACGAAGAAGACCCCCACACAGCGCACCCAAGATGACACCTGGAAGAAAAAAAAATAGAGCAGGTAGGTAACAAATACACTTGAACACACAGCGATTACCCAGAAGAACAGCTTAAGAAGAAAGAGTGACCCAAGGCAGCTGACTTTTTGTACAGAGGCAGACTTTGACAGGCTTAGCCTTTTGATTAGTAGGAGGCTGTTACCATACATCGCACGATTAAATAGAACTGGTCCTCATGTAGAATCTTCTGGCAGCTGAGCCTGCACCTAACGTACTATTCTGCTTCTGCAAACACAAATTTGGTGCAAACCACAATGTTCCTGAGGCAGGCCTCACAATACCTTCAGGGACAGTCAAATATAATTCATATCGTTGTTCTACAGATGGCAAAACTGAGGCCCCAAGACATGAAGTGATTTCTGTAAGGCCACATAGAACTGACAGAAAAGCCGGGGTCAGGACGCAGCTCTTCAAAGTACAGCTCCCAGCTTTCAGCCAGCCTAAGAAAAACCCTGCAGGAAAGCTAGAACAGGAAAAAAGGAGGAAAAAAGATTCAAGATTCATTTGGGGGGATTTGGAATTGAGTGCCTGATCTGGAATACTGCACAAATTGTTGAAAAAAATCATTGAAGATTGATTCTTAGTACTCTTTTATTATTCTGTCCCTCTGACAGTATGTATCCTGTTAACTTTCTCCAATCACAAACAGTCCCTTCCCCACTCATTTAGATTTGTACAGCGCTAACATCCAAACCCCCTGTGGGGTTTGAAGCTGTTAAAGCACAGTCTAGGGGGGGAAAAAAGGCTGTGGTTACTTTGGTCTTTGTTACATGGGCTATGTGAATGGACATTTTTATGCATTTGTTTTCCTGGTCCCAGTCCCAAGTCCTAAGTGTAATAAAATTTGCCAGCAAAGACTTGGTTGTGGTTTGCAGCTACTAATGACTCCTTGAAGAATTGGTTTGATACAATGGAAAATATATGTGTATTTAAAACGTTTTCTCGAACCACATTGGGCACCTTCTAAGGCAAACACTGTCTAAACACTGCAGCAGTACAGGTTCTGTAGGCTGAAAAATATGGATGTGAAATTTGCAGCTCAAGACCAGCTGCAGCTGGTCTTTCAAAGGCTCACAAAGCAGAGTATGTCTATGAATTTGATGCATTTGGCTTTCAGGCTTTCAGTGAAAAAGAAACAGGCAAACAGCCAGTGAACCACAATAAAATGTCAAACTGTTCCATATTTGGAAGCTGCTAAAGCCAGAGGCAACGTTCGGGATGAGATCATGGAGTGCTGGCTTACAGCTACAGAGAGGGGGAGAAACTTTAAAAACGGTGGGCCAGGAACTGCGAGATAGAAGATGAAGGAAAGGGAATTTTGAAGAGTTTGTCTCTTCTTTTTTTTTTTTTCCAAATCATTGAGAGAAAAAACGCGCAGTGCATTTACTTCTCCTGAATGACACAGATCCAACAGGCCTTGGGACTCCGACGGCTTGATGCTCTCTCGATGCGCAGGTGGGGATCAGCTGTGTCCCTCAGGGGTCTGCCCTGGGACCAGCGCTGTGCAATATTTTCATCCATCACGCAGCGGGATCGAGAGCTGTACCAGGAACTCCCTGCCCACCTGAACTGAAGCAACAACGCTTCTCGGCGCCGTATTCACTCTTCGCCTGGAACAGCTGCTGACCCCAAACACAGACACCCGCGGAGCAGCCCCTGTCCTTACCGAACACGGTGAGAGTCAGGAGCAGGTTCCTGTGGAGGGACTGGCAGAACTGCACACACACGTTGCTGGACCTGTGCTCCGCTGGACTCAAATGACTTTCATGCATCCGCACTTCTACTTGCTTAGGCATATTGTTGGCACTAGAATAGAAAAAATGAAAATCAAGTCAAAGTTACAGCACAAGACGCCAAAAGCGAGAGGAAAGTCTGGATTACTTCCATCATGTGCAACTGGGGAAGGTGACGCGTGTTTCACTGCTCCCCACGCTGCACAAACACTGTTTATTGGCTGCTCTGAAGAAGTCTCTGAAATGGCAATGGTTTGGTCTCCTAGAGGTGTACACTTTAAGGTATTTTTTGCAGTTATCTCTCAAACAGCGGAGATGTAAATAGAATTAATTCACTAGACACATATCTCAACTGTTTAATGGACTAAACTACTGGTCTCGAGCTGGAAAATTCAGTTTCCCCAAAGATCACGGCTGCCTACTGAAGTAGGAGAGATGGCTGAAGAACAAGGTTTCTGTTAGCAGGAAAATGCAGATTTCAATATCAGTTCAGAAAAAGACTTTAAAAATTAGGGTTTATTTGCAAAATTCCATAATATTTTGCTTAATCTTCCCAAATCATTTCATTTCGACATTAACATTTTATTGTAATATAATCAAAATGCTGAGATCAAAAGATGCCTGAACAACCATCACTGAAAATTAGTCAGAAAACTACACGTTCCCCAAGAAAACCTTTGGTTTCACTGAACTGGCGGTGTTTAGAGGAAAAAGGTTTTTTACTAACTCTAGTTTATATTTGAGTATGTGATACGCGCATCAGTGCAGGACTTGGAAAGCTTTGCCTGTAACTTTCTCAACGCCTGAGAGATCATTAGCAATAGGCTCCCTTTTTATATACAAAATATCAACATGTACTTGAAAAAACTCTACAAAATACTACTACAAATACCACATGCAGTTTCCCTAAAAGTTAAGGCTGTCTACTTAAATATGAGAAATGGGTAAAGAATGAGTTTTTTATTATCAAGAAAATATATTTTTTGAGATCTGATCTTATGCCAGATTAGGACAAGATTTTAGAAGAAGGAAACCAATTATTCCTCAACAACAGCAGACTGAGGTCTACAGACTCAAAGCAGGTCTGAAAAGATACATAAAGTTCTGATGTTCTCAGTATTCAACCACTTCCAGGGAATCAAATAATTTTTGTATATATATAATATAGCATAGCCTGTAATCTTCATAAAATTTCTAAATAGAAAGTTAAAATTCTACCCGTAATAAGAATTCAGCCATACTGATGTAAATAGCTCCATAGCCTTTCATTCCAATAATCTGGTTGCAAAAAAGTATCACCAGGAGAAAATGCATTAGAGGATGCTATTTTTAAAAAAATATTTTACAATGGTGGTTGCCACAAAATGTACCAATGGTGGTGGAATAACAAACAAGAATATTGGTGCGTATTCTGACAGCTCAGATGTGAAGCATGCCTACTGCTTGAAGACTTAGGCATGCAAGCATCAGAGATACATAAGGATTAGCCAGGAACTAGCGTGCACAGTTATTTGAGGAATTATGAGAAAGATGAGATAGTTTTCACGCACGTGGGCCATCAAGCCATGAAATCACTGGTGCAAGCATGCCACAAAATCAAGGAACTTGGGATCTAAACTCTGCAACTGGAGATTACATCCAGTTTCACCCGCACTCTGAACACGGACATACAACTTGTTTAGACCTACTGTTTGCTACAGGTTGATTATATTTCCTCTGAACCTTTGAAATACAGACAGCTGAACGTAACTGAAAAGAACACCTCAGAGGCTCTTCCATTAGCAAATAGTTAGGCAGAACTGGAATGGATCAGTGATGTTCTACAATTTTCAGGTTTTGCTTCGGGCGAGGTTTAGTCCGGTCAGCCAAAGGAAAGCCACCTCCCTACTATGTGCCTCCTCAGCTGCGGGCTTTTTCTCTAATTCACAGGCAACACAAGCTACCCATTGCCCTAACACCACTGCTGAAATGAGTGCTCCCATGCAGCAGCAGGCATCCGGTCCTGCTCTTGTACTCAAATCTTATTTCTCTGCCCATCGCATTACACTGACTCCTTCAGGATTGTACTCAAAGTGAATTAAAGCCAACCCCACTCGATGTGCTCTGAGAAAACAGAGCTTTTACATGATAGCAACCACCCGCAAAAGTCCAGCTATGTAGATATCCAAAGAGCCTCTGAGAAGAGAAGGAAACAAGGACATAAAGCTCTTCAAAGACATTACTAAATTTCCAGGAATTTAATACCATACTGTGTGCTCCTCTCAAGCACAAAATATGGGATTTACACTGTCAAGCTCTTCAGGATTGCAAGTGAACCCCCAGCACGGTCTGAAATTCTGATTGCTGTGGGGTTTTTGAAAGAAAAATACCCAACACTAAAATACGATAACATGCGGATCTGTTACTAAAAGCCTTGACAGATAAATATCATCACATGAAGAAAAGTAGGACAAATGATAACCTAAGCATTATGCACCGTTAGCACTGCTCTTAGCAATGAGATTTTTATCATCAGACCAGACCAAAGTTTTGTTCCAGGCTTTTGAGTATGTGGCAGCGGGGAGAGAAGGGGGATCAATAGCAAAATGAAAACCTGCGAAGGGTAAAAGACGCTGCTTGTGTAGCACGTGACAAAATCTATATTTTGCACCAGAAATTTTCTGTCCAATTGCTAGAAGATGAAAATCTGTTTGCCCTCTGAATCATGGAGACAAACTTCTGTCTTACGGTCCCAGTCATCCTCCTGGCGCTGTTCCCATGCCTCTACTCGCATCTTGTACATGATGTTTAGCTCTGAAAGAACGCAGGACTTTGTGCACCTGAAACCTGCAGCCACACAAGGACGTAACTGCGAGAAGTTCCCACTGAGGTCAACGGGAGATGCCCAGATGTGAGTCAGAGCAGAATACCGGCCCTGACGGACTGGACCCGCCCTACGCCTCTGCTGTCACCAGCATTCGTGCACGCTCGCGGGCACAGCTCTCTCCATGCCACGAAGTGCACAGTGCCACAATTCAAGCACGCAAGGAAGGGACTTAAAAATGTATAAAGCGCTCTTGTGCTTCACATTGTCCTGCTGCAGGAAAAAAATAAGGCACGACAGAGTGGAGCCTGACTGCGCCCCAACTCACGGGCAGTGCTGGGACTCCAACGCGAAGCCAGACGAGTACCAACATCGCGAGCCCCTCCTCTGCAACTGAACCCCACGCAGGTAATCTCTGTGTCAATGGTACCTCTGCACAGAGGTGCCGAACGCCCAACGGTGCACAATGCCCTTTAGCAGCTGTGATCCTTCGAACACGCAAATGATTACCTTAGTTAAATAAATCACTGCTCCATGGCGCTGAGCTTCTACGGCTATTCAGACAAATGAAGCATTCCGAATGCTCGTCTGAAACCCATCAGAGCAAAACCACTTTTAGTCTGCTGAAGCCAGAACATGATAATACAAATTAATTCTGCTCGCTATTTTCTTATGTCCTAGTGACAAGCCGGCAAACGGCTAAACTCCAAAACAGGCACACAGAGAACTGTGAGAACTGAGACCTTTGAAAAAGGTAGTATTTTCTGCCAGCTACAGGTGCTCAAAAACAATGACAGCACTTATAAAAAAATGAACCAAATATCGGAAAATACATAAGCAAATGAAACAGCACATAGTGAAAGCACTTATAAAAAAAATGAACCAAATATTGGAAAATACATAAGCAAATGAAACAGCACATACCAAGACCTAGACATACGTGGTGGCTTTTGAAGGATTATGATCTTGGCCCTAGCCCAGTGTCACCTGTCCTTCTCTCTTCTGAGGTGGCACTTATCCCTACGAAAGGGGAGGAAGTCCTTTGAGCCCAGGAGATTTGATTTTCATTCACCCTAGGAGTACAGAAATGTCTCAAAGTGAACACAGTCTGTATTTCCACCAACTTCAAGCACACCCTACTCTGCCAAGGTGGTAAGCAAGTGCATTAATAGAAATTAGTATCAGAATTAAACTGCAATTTTACTGCCCTTTAAGCAAAGAAATAATCTCTTGCCTGAATTATCAAGAAGTTACCCACTTGCTCTTTCCACCACCCCCCATCCATACAATCTGCACGAGGTACAATTAAAAAAAAAAATCTGTCATACGCATTTGATTTTAGATTATCTAAATATTTGCAGTTAGTTTTGAATTTGAGAGCTACAGTGCTATATGAGATAATCTATTTATCTGCAATTTTTTAAGCTGTAGTCCGTTTGTCTTGCTGGTTGCTATGCAGAATAATGTCAAAATTCAGAAAAGCAATTTACTAAAACACCAAGGTCCCCAGGATCTTTTGTTCCTACTTCTTCAAGGTGTTTTCCTTAGGTTTTATTTCACGTCCCCCTGGGAAAGTCTGCTGTTCTATTTCTCTCCAACCGCTTCTTTCTTTCTCATATTCCCACCAAAGTTTCTAGGCCTAAAAGGTGGAAAAATCTGTTTGCTTCTTTTTCTTGGTTGCAAAATATAACTCCTTTCCTCACACAAGTTAAGGGTTGAGACCTTACCCAGGGCTTGAGTGACGATGCCCTTTCGCAGACAGTTACGGGAGCATCTCTCAAATACTTACGCAGCTTGGCATAAAAACTAGAGGGAAAAAATAATCCTTCACCTAAATGAAAAATGTAGGCTAGTGAGAACAGATGCCGTGGACAGGGTAAATTAGCAGAGACCGTGTTTAATCTGTGGAAGGTATTTCACAGCTGTGCCAATTAATCAAGCAAGTAATTCTCAGGATAAAAGTCTGCTTCGGTTAGCACTGCCTGAAGATTGCATTGGCCTCCAGTTTTGGGGATGGCGAGCTGTTTAGAGCAGAGGTTCTCATTAGCATAGCAAACGGCTCTTTTAGCATAGGCCAACGAAACGGGGATAATCATATATTTGGGACCTAGCAAAACAGCTCTTGGATGTTTATTAAGGCTTATTTAGCAGAGATTTGGGGTTTCAGCAAAGCATTTAGGAAGGATTTAGGGAAATAGCATTTTCTTCCTGGAATACCATGAATAAAGCATCAGTTTATGTTTTGTGGAAATTACTCCAATCCAGGTAGCGAGAGTTATTCTTGAGAAAAAAACCTAGGACAGATCAGCTCAAGTTTCAGCTCAGGATCTCAGAACATCTCTTGAGCTTGACATTTGCTGTCAAACCAAACAGCGCTCTCCTCTGAAGCAATGAGTGAACAGCAGGCACAAACGTCAGTACTTGCTCAGCTGTTCCTAGGAGGCCTGTCCTTCTGAAGGAGAATTAAAAAATAAAAAAAAAAGATGGTGGAGGGGTGGGCGTAGGTAAAAAGTTGACTGAGCTTTCTTCACCTGAGAATAAAAAGTGAATGAGCTGCAAACGTCTTCTTGTCAACCACCTCACACCCAGGCAAGTGGTTCAGATGCAGTTGTAGCTGAAAAGTAAAGGCCAAATGGTGTAATTAAGTTTGGTGCACAGCAATCTCGGAGAATCCTCGCTGACAGAGCTCATCCCAGCAATCAGCGGGATGGCACAGGAGCAAGCAAGAGCTTCATCTGCCCCAAAGGGTATTTGTTAGCGGCAAGGCTGGGATCATGGTTCTCTCTCTTCCCCTCTCCCCGGAGGGACAGTGCAACACGGGCGTTTGGGGATCACATGCTGCATTCGTGACTGGGAGAGCGAGGATGGATCTGCTTCGCCACACACGGCCACCGCGCTCCTACCCCACACACAGGAAAGGGTCTACCCTGGTTGCCAGATAAAACCCAGGTGACTAGGAAATCTTACAGAACGGCACCAGGACGAGACGGATTTCACCAGCTGGATGGGAGAAGTCTGGACTGTGTGCCACAATTCTTGTGAAACTAGAGCATCAGCTTCCCAAGAAATTTGTAGTTTGAATTGAAATAGAGTTGTCTGCTGATTAAGTTAATTATATTAAGACAACAGCTGCTGAGCTTCTTTTGGGAGACAGCCTGGGACTGCATGGTCCCACTGTGCCATTGCGCGTGCTGTAGTGTGATGGTGTATTTTCTTATATTAGATTTAGTGGTTGTTTCTTTTTTTAAACAGTGGAGTAAAGCTCATCACATACAGCAACAATATGACTGACCATGGAGGGGAAACAGATAAAATATATCTCTTGTGCAAAGCATACATTAGCTTTGGCATCACTCCTGCTGTGTAATGACCAGTTGTTAAAAGTTACATTTTGCATCAATAAAATATTCTGGTCAGGTCTCAGCCTCTTCGCTCCCTCAAAAAAATACAAAACCAAATAGACAAAACTACTACAAACAACTGTAACACAAGCTTTAGTCTGTATTAACAAGAGGTTTATTTTAAGCCTCTTGCTGCCTCTAAGCCCTTCTATTGAATTTTAACTGCATTATGTAGGTTTTTTCTTCTTATTTGTAAGACATTAAAGAATTCTGAGTGAAGATTTAGTAATTTACCATGGAGCCTGATTTGGCCGAGGGACTGGGATTATAAACTACCCCCTGAGGCATGACTTGCCTTTTTGCAGTGGGAGAAGCACTTTTCTCCCTGGATCATTTTACAGCCATGTTCCTTCCTCTGAGTGAGCACTTCATATACATTATGAGGTTAACACAGGCATTTGATTCCGATGGGGGGCTCGAGTGCACCCTCAGTAGAGTTCGCAGATGACACGAAGCTGGCTGGGAGTGTTGATCTGCTTGAGGGTAGGAAGGCTCTACAGAGGGATCTGGATTTTATGTAGCCTTTTATAGCATATTATAAAATATAGAAAGGATTAGTCCATATGGAGAGGTTCTGAACTGAAGTTCACTTCCCATGGAGGCCTGCACCATAAAACACAGGGAGCCAACAGATCACACTGAAAACCACAGGTTGGTTTTGTTAGAAAGAATATAACTGTATTTTGCACACCTAGAAATGCTTCAGAAGTGCCTGCTAGGCAGGGAAAAAAAAACAATCAGGAAAACACCCAGGTGTCTGAAAGGAAGAGAGACGGGAATTTCTGCAGTCGACTGCAAGAAGGAGAACTGTAAGATCAACTCTCCACCCACCAGGTGGTGGGGCCAGTGGAGGAGCCACAGAGGTGTCCTTCCACCACGTAAGAGTAACCATGAGCCTGCTGGCGTTGGGACCTCGCAGAGCAGTGCCTGCGGGAGTCTCTCCCCTAGGCATAGGAAAACCCGATTTCGACACCTCCAAGAGAGCCTGTGTCAATGTCCACGCGTGAGCACGATAGCGAGCTCACTAACTGCCAGTGGCATGACAAAGTCTGACAAAGGGAGCTACTGTTCCTAAGACCAAAGCCCAGGCAGCTACACAGACCTCATGCGAGACAGGTGTCCCGGGGGCTTCCACGGTCCTGGGCAAAGCAGATCCCCAGTGCTTTACTAGGACAAGGGGTTTAGCGATGGAAAGTCTGCTTCTTGCACGAATATCTGCAAGACCCAGAGATGCTTCTTGCACCTGCACATGCTGCTCAGTCTACAAAGCAGATGGAGTGACCAAAGACTCATGTTACGCTCCTGTCCTTGCAAGCATCCCCAGGGTGAAAAAACTTGTTTGTAGGAAGACAGAATTTGTAACACAGCTCACATTTTAGTAGACAAAGAAAAAGCTTCCATAATTCTTCCTATTTGCCAAGTCATAGAATCATAGAATCACAGACTGGCCTAGGCTGGAAGGGACCTCAGAGATCATCTGGTCCAACCTCCCTGTCATGGGCAGGGACACCTCTCAACTAGATCAGGCTACTCAAGGCTCCATCCAACCTGGCCTTGAACACCTCCAGGGAGGGGGCAGCCACAACATCTCTGGGCAATTTATTCCAAAGTCTTGCTGCCCTCGTACTGAAGAATTTCTTCCCAAGATCCAGTCTAAATCTGTGCTCCTTCAACTTAACCCCATTTCCCCTTGTCCTATCATTTGACACTCTTGTAAAAAGTCCCTCCCCAGCCTTCCTGTAGGTTCCCTTCAGGTATTAGAAGGCAGCTATTAGGTCCCCTGATTCGTATCAGTAGCGACTCTGAACATTTGAATTTGGCACTGACATATTTATGTGATGCTCTGGCTCTGTTCACTGTCTCTGCTCTCCCGATCCCAAATCTCAAGCCTCATCAGTCTAACAAAGCAAATCCTGCTGTGACGTGGTAAAGATTCAGATTTACTCTATATTTCAGACCTTGAAGGGATATAAGTTTTTTATAAAAGGAGGGCTGCTGCTTTTTTTCTTGTTTGGAATAAACAAGGCACATTTCTATCTGTAGGGATTATATTCAATTGCATTGAATAACTGTATTCAATCACTCAAAATCCAAAGCAAGAAAGTATGTTTTAAACCATGCAGTATAATACCTACCATAAAGATTGATTAGTTATGTAATGATGCACATATGGAATATCTTTAACTGTCAATTTTCTGATAGGGCTTTACAGTGGTGGAACAACCTGGAAATTTGCACGCTTCATCACCCCAGGATTATGTACTGAGGCTGAGATGAAAAGTAATAGAATTAAGGATGAATCATACTATTATTATTATGGCAAAGGATATAATAACAATGTGTTCTGCAGAAAAAAAAAATTATCTACTTATATTCTCTGAAACTCAGAGACAAGTAAAATCATGATTTTGCATTTGCTTCTACCCAGGGTGTGCCAGGTAGCACAAAGAAAAAGGCTGTGGGGGATTGGGGATTAACGTAGTTTTCTAGGACACTGAGCAAAGATTAAGCCAGTGAGAAGATCAGAAACGTTGCACCTCCTAGACATGCTGGGTAGGGACAAGAAGTGCGTGGGTCTTTTAACATAATTCAGAGTAGTTCACAGAAAGGCAGATCTAACAGCGAACTCTGATTGAGATAAGTAGTAAGAATTTTGTTATGACAATAGGAAACAAAAGGCAAGTTCTCTTACGACTGCCTGAGTGACAGCTCTTGAAAAACCTTTTCGCGCAGTAAATTCTCACAGGTTGGTCACTGAAAGCACGTACAGCAGTGATTTGGGACCACATCTCTTGCACAGAGCCCGTTTCTAGCAGCCACATAAACCCCCTTGGCTGAACTGGTACAGCAGAGCCCTGCAATTAAGTCTGAGTAAATCTGAACACAATTATTAGCGTTCACCCAGGCACCGTCAGGGGTAGAAAGACCCAATCACGATTGCTCTATTTTAGTCTCACCACATCTGTATATTAAACATTTATTAACACAAGTATGAAGTGTGTCCACGAGCAGAAAAAACATAAGGAATGAGAAAAACCCTCCTTGTGTGTCCCATAATGGCTGCTGCCCTGGGTATCCACTTTGGAAGTTTCCTACAGCTTTAATAGCAGCATGGAAGCATCCATCATTTTCATGAGGACTCTCATTAACGATGTGCTGTCATGAATTGCTCTAAACTTACAGGTGATTTCAAGAAATACGGGTCCAAAGCACCTTTCAGCTGGAAACAGTGACCACATATGATACTGCTTTAACCTGCAAAAAGAAGTTCTCTCTCATACTAAGTTTTAATCTTTCTTGCCCAATATGGTCTAGAAACTACGTAACAAACAGTTGCTTCTCAAAGTGGTAAAAATCCCTACAAACTGAAATTGGGGGTTTTTTTGTAAGAAGTGACTGGATAATGCTGGGTTTGCTGTACACATTCAATCGGAAAAATCAATATGCAAAAAAAAATAAAAATCAGAGTTCCTCGCTGACATCCAGTGGCTGAAGTCTGAGATAGCTGACCCTTCACATTTTCGGAATTTTCCTCTAAACTCTGCAAAGGGCACAAACAGATCCAAGTTTGTCTAGATTTCAGATAACTTTAATAAAACCCAACCAATTCGCTAAAGAATGCATTCAGTTCCACGGGATGCTTGTTAACGAGCCAGAATGTAACACTGAATCCAGCACTAATTCTGTTCTAAACCACGTAGTGCTTCCTGTGAGGAGAACGTCTCTCCCAGAAAGTAATGTGGATAGAGTCACAAACTGTTTGCACGAAGAGCAGCTGCTAAGGAGACAAGAAAAAAGTTGAACATCGATGCAGAAAACATCAGCATTTGGATTCCTGTACAGAAACTCAAAGTCCCAGTTTGCTCCCATGTACCTTAACAGATGTTAATTCTCCTTCGACTATAGACAGTATTTCTCAGCCATTCTTCGAAACTCAACTTACAAGGAAACTCTGAACAACCACAAAGTTAATTTACCACTGCAATCTCTGATTGCCAGAAACCTCTGTCAAAGTGCAGAGGTCTTGTAGCACAACATGATAAACAGGCTGTATTTGTTCACCACCACCACATTAACTCACGAGCTGAAAAACAAAAAAAAAAGACATTTTAAGCTTTTTCTCTCACCATACAACATACTCTATCTTAATATGGACCCTGTTCAAGAAACTATTCTAGTCATTCTTTTCTCTTACTCGGTTTTTTTGTGTTTTGTTTTGTTTTGTTTTCCTCCAGAGTCCCTGCTTCTCTTTTTATGCCAATACACTTTTATTAGAGCCAGACAGAATCACAACTACTGCTCTGACAAAATTGCTTTGGCCAAATTCTGCTCACGTGGCTTGAAAACAGTCTCAATAAAAATCACTTATGCTGGGTCGTGAAAAAGCAAAGAAACTTATTTTTGAAGATATAGTGACTTCCTGCAGTACGTTACAGAGATTACAGAAATGAAGTGTAGCATGATAGAATCCCTCGTGACACGCTCCTTTTCGCTGCACAGCTCAGCATGCTCCTCGGAGCAGCATTTCTGCTCACATACAGCAAGCTTTGAGGAGTGCATGCCATCTGCTGGAACCAAAAAGACTTCTTACAGAGGAAATCCGAAAAGGCAGCAGTAATTTTCACCCGGTGTAAAGCAGCTTCTTCATTGTCTCATGTGCCTTTGTAATCAGGGTTTCGAGCCTTTTTCTCGTACTTTAAACCAAACGAAAAACAATAGTAAACACATGGCTCCACATTCATAGGAAAGGAAGGGAAAGTTTCGTATTCATGTAGACTAAGAATTTATTCTAGTAGCTGCATGAAATGGAGTGGACATTCAGCTAAATAGGTTGCTCTGGTGATGTGCTCATACCTGTGGGAGATGCCTGCTAGGAAACTGCACACAGAGAACCAAAAGTGTTAAGATAGGAGCTTATAAATATGAGACAGGTTTCACAAAGAAGTGTGTATTTAGGCTTACAGGCCTGAAGCTGGATGATTGGGTCATTTTCCACCTTATATATTATACATGTGATGCCCTCAGGGCACGCACCACTCTGACCTGATGTGTCTTTGTCTCCCCCTGGTCCGCTTACAGCTTTGGAGCAGCTCAGATATTGCCCTGTGAGTGGCCAGAGGTCATTGCTCAGCAAGTGGCTCCCATGACCCTACGCAATTCAGCCACTGCACCCTTCCCGTGGCACAGGTCACGCCGTGTGCCAAAACACACAAGTGCCCTTTACAACATTCATACGAGCACTGTGGCCACCGCCAGCACTCGGGTAAAAACCACTTCCTCGGACTGCATGGGAGCCGCACGTGGAAAATTTCAAGCCATTGCTTCCCTTACAATAATTATTAAATTTTTTAAGTTCACTTCACCTTTCAAGGGGTACAAGTACCGTCTGTTTCAACTGGTTGCAGTAAACGCTTCCTGCCACGTGCAGTAAAGATTAAGTCCACGTGGAATAAAACTGCCTTCAGCTTTCCTGGTGTGGTATGAAGTTTTACTTCTAGCAGTCTTCAGAAAGGTTTTGCCCAGCAGTTGTGGTAGCACCTACAAAGAGAAAGAAACTCTCCTCCCTCATGCCACACAGCAGAAAGGAGAAGAGCATACCTCTGCTGGTAAAAATTGGGGCACTTCTTCCAAAACTACTATGTGTTGATATAAAGTGCCAGAAGGCAAACTGGGCTCAACCAAAATCCCGTTTCCTAAAGACTGCATGTAGCTTGAGTTTCGGCCCAGACTAATATAAATTCAAGGACACTCAGGATTTCCTCTATTTATTTCTTGCGGTTCTGGGCCTTAATTGTCAGGTGACAAATAAAGTCAATTTTATTACAAAATCATTTATTTTAAGCCTGGATTTAGCCCTATTCTGCCTCCTTCCTTATTGTGCTTTAAACTCTCCAGCAACTAGAGTTTAAAATACCTAATGAAAAAAAGAAAAAAAGGGCATTTTCAGTTGAGCAGGAGGATGATTCTTCCTAGCAACCTGAACAGCACAAAGGCTCCATTTCAGAGGCAAGAAGACTGATTTGAAACGGTCCAGGAAATGTCATTTTTAAGTGACAGGAGTTAGAAAACATGATTTACCTAACAGACCCTTGACTTCCCAAACCAGGCAGTTGAGAATGATAATTAACGACCTCTGTATCTTTGCCTCTGGCTCTCAGTTTTACTAATTTGATCACTTTCGTGGCAAAGATTTTTACAGCCTTAACATTTTCCATGTATTTCAAGACTGCCTTGCTTGCAAATTTATTAGCAGCACAAATAATGACTCACAGGTGTTCTGCAAGTGATTAGCACAGCAAGCATAGAAGTTAGGTGAAAAAATACAAACATTCTTCACCATTGCTTAAAAACAAACATGAAAGGTAAACAGCAAGTACAAATGCAGATGCCATAGGCAAGTAAGTGGGAAAGCATACAGCAGAGCAAAGTTATTAAACAGGGCCTCACCCTGTTATATGAAAATTCACCTTTGAATGACAGTATAGGATCTTTGCTTTTTAACTATATATTTTTTTGCAAATAAAACTCTCCTCAGCTTCTCTGTGTTTTACCTATCAATGTCTAGAGACATGGAGCTTGGCTATCCACTACTGTAGCACAGCTCAGTGCCAACGATGGAAAAGTCCAAGGCCACAGGATGGCTGACAACTCCCCATGCCATCCAAGACCATCACCAGAGTCCCTTGGGCTCCTCCTTACCACTCACAGGACCCTGGCAATTCCCCAGGCTCTCCTTGATCGCTTTGTGGGTTGCAGACTGAGAGCCAGTAAGGTCTCTCCAGGGCACAAAGTGATAAGTTGGGGGCACAGACTGCTCAGAGGTTTCCTTAAGGCAGTTTAACCTCTCCCTGTTGAAGGTCTGGCCATGCTATGTCCATTCAGATACACACAACTCATTGTAAGTTATTAGTCAAATACCACTCAGAGAAATAGAATAAACATTCCAGAATTAGCAAAAAACCTTACCCTCTCCATGACTAATGCTCTCTGTCTCCGTAGTCAAATATTTACATCTTGCTCACCATGTAATACAAAAAATTCCCCGGCTAATACATTGATTTAGATTCACTGGGACATGTTCTAGTAAGACACGATAGGACTCTGGAAGTCAAACCTGGCCTTGAACTTATCAGAGAAAACAAAGCTTTAGCCCTATTCCAAGAATGACCTTCCCACTCTGTCACATTCGTCTTTGCATTTGAGTACTTTCACATTTGCAGTTCCAGGACACGGACTTGAGACCACAGGAATCTCTTGGCAAACACCTGTAGCAGCTTCAGCAAACACCACCTCAATTCCCTTCTACCTAAACCCCTGAATAATTTGTGCTCATCCATCCCCTGTTAGCTCACGTACCTCAGAGCCAGACAGAACAGAGGTATAGATTTTCCTGCCCTTGCCTGTTTTGGCCTTATCTCTATCAAGCAGAACTTGGAGCCCAGTTCCGTCGCCTCCCGCAATCCTCTGCGTACTGCAGTGACTCTGTCTGGCTTATGCCAGAGCCTGTTGCACAGTTTTCCGTACTGTCTGTGTGAAGAAGAAAAAAACCATCTTCCTCCTCTTATACATCACTTGGGTTGGAAACAACTTGGCCTGTTATCACACTTGCATAGAGCGTGTTACAGATCATCTGGGGTGATGAAACACACACCTGCACTAGCAGCCAATCTACTTTGAAACTCACTAAAAAGAAAGTTCGTTTGCCTTGCTAACACAGTATTTTTCTAGCACAGACACGTTTTTGTCCAACATAATAAGCCAGGGTTTATCCATGCGGAGCCTAAAAGAAGGAGAGGATTGGAAGAATCCAACAGAATATTACCACTATTTTTAAGGGTAGAACAATACAGTTGATACCCATCACTCACACATTAGCCACGCGAAATACTGCAAACATTTTGCAGCCCTTAGTGCCGCTAAGACACTCATATCTGACTTGCCTGCTGCTAAAATTGTTCTCTGAGTGGACAAAGCCCATCTTCTGGCAGCTAATGATGTGCCCTCATTACTCCTGGCCACTTTGTAGCCTTCACTCTGGTTACACCTGGCAGAACACATCTAAAAAGCACAGGCCAATTACTCTTAATCAGGAGCAAGGAAAAAACAACTTTGAATACTCCACAACTGTTTGTCAGGGAAGGCTTCTTGCTTCTTTCTCAGGACGACTCCGATGAGCTGGCATCAGGCATTGATTTAAGCAAGGACAACTGTAAATACTCTTCCTAAAATTAAAAATTTCCTTCTAGTATTTTCACAGAGCTATGAAGAATCATAGGATGGCCTAGGCTGGAAGGGGCCTTAGAGATCATTTTAATCCAGCCTCCCTATCGCCAGGGACACCACTTCTCGATTAGATCAGGCAACACATTCAGTTTTATACTCCGGGATTACTAAAGCCTGCATGAAGCTAACCAACAGTAGCTCACGCTTCTTTCCTACAAGTAGAGCTGATGCCTATGCTGGATTTTTGCTTTTTGAGGAAACAATCTTCCTCCGACTTCTTTGCCCCTGCCCTCCTCTGTGCTCTCAGATCCTGTTGGCAACTCTGGCTTTCACGCAATTGAAACTGCTTGAAATTTAAACTGCTTAAGCAGTTTAAAGAGCTCGAGTGCAGGATGCGCACGTGTGCATGTATGATGCTGCTTTTTCTGCTTTCAGTAGAGGACGTGGTAATAGTGAAAACACATTGAATTTAGCACACAATCTATTCAGAGGAGATTTTGCTGTATCCAAGCATTCCCCATATTTAAGCTTTTCCTCATGCATACAAAACGTCCTCAGAAGTACTTAGTACTGCCACGTATCAGGACACTACGGAGAGGAAACTGCGCTAACCTGAGCCTTTGCAGCTATCCTGGATGCCAAGGCATCACCCTGGTTTTACACTAAGTACCATCAAAACATCTGCAGAAGTTGGTGCAAGAAGTAGAACCCAGGACCTGCTTTTGATACCTGCCTTATCAAGATCTGACAAATGCCAAAAGAACCAGAACAGCATTAGAGAGAAACTCTGTAAAAGTGAAAAAGTTTTAATGGTCATTCTTAACACTTGATCATTGCTGGGTCTTGCACCTCTGACCTTCCTAACAAACAGAAATTTCTAATGCTGTTTCCTCCTCTCTCCCACGTCCTAAATGGCTTTTGTCATGATATCAGATACCCAGATTTCAGTACATGCCATCAGCAGGATTGCTTTAAATGCTGCTTTAAGCAGGTGCTACTGTTTTGAACAAAGTAGGCATGGACAGACCACACAGTCTCGTGAAGGTTATCTGGACTTCTTCCCTGACATGCATCT
Source organism: Apaloderma vittatum (assembly GCF_000703405.1). Taxonomy (NCBI): domain Eukaryota; kingdom Metazoa; phylum Chordata; class Aves; order Trogoniformes; family Trogonidae; genus Apaloderma; species Apaloderma vittatum. The sequence goes on from NW_009727756.1 coordinate 159,664, forward strand.
GTACAATACAGGGTCCATTAGGCATCAAAAGAGTTTGGTTAAATTGCAGTATTTTGTGGGATCAGACAGTGCCCTGACTACAATTTTGAGTACTGTAGCCTCAGAGAATCTCCTTAGTGTTAAGTGCAATTGAAACTGTCTTTGATCATTTCCTAAATCCATTTTCTCCCCTGTTATGAGGGATATGGCTACATGCAATCTTGTAACAAGCCGGAAGGTCCTTCATTGAAAGCACAAAAGATTCTTGAACGATAACAGACATGGAGGGTATCTTATGCAAAAGGAACCATACATCCTAGCTGGAAAAGGAAAGCTGACTACAGAGAGCCCCCTTCCACTTCATTTGTAAATGGCCATTACATCTAATTCAATTATTTGTGGTACAGATATAAAAAGAGATTACCAGTGAACTGAGCTTATCTACAGTAAAAACTGTTAAAGAGCAGAAGCTGCTGTTTTGCACAGGAAGATTCGAAGGCTTGCCTTTAGCAGCAGCCTGAGGGACCTCCTCGCCCTGCCCAGGCCGGCTCCTGAGTGCCCGCAGCCCCAGCACCGGGCA
>NW_009727756.1:160253-160561 GCF_000703405.1 Apaloderma vittatum
AAAGGAGACCCAGCCCCACCCCGGGTCCTGGGCACAGCCTGCCTCCGGCAAGGGTATTTTAAAGATCCACAAGGGTGCAAGTGGGCCTTTGATGTAGCAATGGTGGAGACCAACAGCAGTAAGCGGTTGCCCGCCTTGCCTGGACCTTCAGACGACCCTTCAGATGGCACCTTTCCTGTGCTGGGCCACAACAGGCGGTGCCGACAGCTTCCACCGCAGCCCATGATCAGCCGTCCCGGGCTAACAGAGAATCCCTGCTCCCTGGACAGAACCCAATTTGTCAGTTAGACAGGCAGGTAGGTTGTGGA
>NW_009727757.1:0-27103 GCF_000703405.1 Apaloderma vittatum
TCCTCCTGATCAGGTGGTCTGTAATAGACACACACCACAGTATGCCCTTTGCTGGCCTGCCCTTAATTCTTACCCACAAACTCTCAACTTGCTCCTCATCCGCCCCTGGAGAGATGTCAATACATTCCAGTTGCTCTCTCACATAAAGAGCAACTACACCACCTCTCCTTGTTGGCCTGTCTTCCCTAAAAAGGACAGAGCCATCAAGGCCCACATTCCAGTTATGCAATGAGATTGTAGCTCTCCAGCCACACACAGAGTTCTAATTCCACTGCTTATTCCCCATGCTTCTTGCACTGGTATACAGAAACTTAAGAGATATAATGGAGAAGCATCTGTTACCATTGCTTGTGCCATCCACGTTGGAGTGGATGCACTTAAGCTGAGTCATTGGTTTAGATATCTAACCCTGGGATACTTCCCCCTGGCTCATCTGTAGTGAGACAGGTTTTATCCCCTTCGCCCCTTCCAACCGAGTTTAAAGCCCTATATATTAATCCCGCCAACTCACCAGCAAGAATTCTCCTCCCTCTCTGAGACAGTCTCACTTCCTCCCTATCTCTCATGCCCAGTGCTGCGTAAACTTCCCCATAATCATAAAACCCAAAATGTCTCTCCATTTTGAAATGGCTCAATTCTGAAATGGTAAACCAATTTTCAGTTCGATAGAGCAACCAATATTTTTATTTTGATGTACCAAACTGGATGTAACAGTAACATTTGAAGAAGAGACATATTTTTTCAGAAAACTTTAAATACTCTAATAATAAATTTACTTAGTGGTAACAATCAGATTGGTCACTCAGCCCTCTAGAGATGGGCATATAATCAGAGCTGAACCATCAGCCCTGAATTATCAGCCTCAAAAAAAAATACCTTTTTGAATTACTTTATTCTACTCACTTGAAAGTGTTCTATATATTGCATGCATTAAAATTGTATTACCTAAGCAGACAATCAGTAAAAAAATTGTTATTACCATTTTCTGTGATAAATTTCTTATACAGATGGATATTCATTTACTATTTTCTTTTATAAATGTTACTTTTCCACTGTGCCCCATCTGGCTTTGCCTATCTCAGAAGAAAGAATGTATAAGAACACTGTATAAAGAGCTTTTTTTATTCTGCTACCACTTGCATGACACCTTTTTTTTTTTCTTTTACCTCTGAAAGCATTAATATTTTTTTTGTTACAGTTTTGTTGGAATATTTTGAAATATGGTCATTAACTTGTTATATTTATGACTGTTTGTTCTAGGTCACACATTGCTTGAAGCAGACCTCTATTAACATGCAAATTGCAGTTTCACACCAGTGGCCTCTTTAAAGTCAAAGGGGAAATAAAGTTTTTAGATTAGATTTGGACAGTTAGCATACTAAGAGTGTATCTAAATCACTAAGAATTTGCATGAAAATTTTATGTGAATTTCTTTCTTTAATTCTCGGTAAAATACTTCATCAGTCAAAGATTTTTTCTTCCAAGTGGTGATCCTTTCTGTAATATTTGATTTTCTATTTTTTTCCTTGCTGTTTTACCTTTCCTTGCTCCATAAAAATTATAGGATTGGAAGGACTGAGTCACCAGTTTGAAGTCTTTGCTGTCAAAGCAGCTGAGTCATGTAATAAATGATTAATGATAAAACATGTCTTGATAAATTTAAATTTGAGTTTGAATCTTATTCACACAGTGGACATTCTCACTCTAGTTTCTGGTCTATTGTACTGAAAGAAATTTTACTGACGTATGACCTTGTGTCAGCAGTCCTTTAACTTTATTTGTTTATTCTCACCAGTATCTTTGGGCTTTTGTTTTTTGTTCAGAAAATGCAATCACATACTCTTTCAGCCTTTGCTTTATTAGCTGAAACATGCAAAGCTCCTCTAGCAACATCATGTATGACAGGATGACCACCCTCTTTGTTTTCCTAAGTGGGTTTTTTTGAACTCTGCAACAAGTCAAACCTGTTGTAATTTAAATATCTCACTGCATATAATGTTCTTGATCGTCTTAGAGATGATTTGGTTTGTGGCACTTACTGTTCCCATGGTGTTAATCTATATTCCAAATTGTCTCTTTGATCAAGAAAAAAACCCATGAGGGGAAAAATAGCTGGGAACTAATTATTTTAATTACTGGAAACTATAGTGGGCAATGCCAGATGAGGAAATTTGTGAAGGTACTTTAGAGAAAATCAGTTTTGATTCACACCAGCTGAACATCTGACCATCTGCCTCAGAATGTATTTAAGGATGTTGGACCATCACAGGATTGACATCTCTCTGGGAACAAGTAAATAATGACTGAGTTTTCTGATGATTTTTTTCAATGCTTATACTACTATAATGCTTTTGAGAGTTTGTATTCATCTATTTTTTAATTTTTTTTCTTCTGCAGAACACATAATTTTGTCGTTTTCACATGAGCAATTTTCTTTAAAAAAAGGAGGACAAAGAGCAAACCAAAACAAAAGAAGACACATTTTTGTGGTCTTAGTATGAAAGACTTGTTCTGTCACAGCTCTGTAAAGCTTGGAGTGGTGATAACCTAAAAAAAAAAGTTGCCTTTAAAGCAATGTGATAGCATTGTATTGTCATAGCCAGTATTATAGTAAGTCTCTCTCAAAATTTAAATAGAGGTGGAGACATGATGCACTCGAGGAACAAACAAGCTCAACCAAAAAAAAAGAAGCCAAAACCAAGGCAAAAAAAAAGGAAAACAAACAGAAATGAATCCCACGGAATATTATTTGTGACTTTTGAATTTACTTACTGTACATTCAGTAACTGAAGTCTCTGACTTTTCCTTTTCCTGACAATAGCAACCTCCACGCTGATGAAACTTCACAAGCAGGGGTATTTTTTTTTATAAAAGCATTCTTGTTTACCATAAGACTATCACTGAAAACAATTTAATTTGTTGTAATGAGAGAAAACATAATAAAAAAGATCACGAACTTAGAACTTATACTCTTTATGATACAGTTATGAATTGTGCTTTCTACATCCATAACACAGAAAAAGCAAAAACTTAGTTTTAAGATATCTATCCATTAGACCAGCACGTGCAACTTTCACTATCATTTCTATAGCAATGTATTAACTTAACATGTTGGTTTAGAGTGGAATAAACTATGTCAGAAGGGATTCAAGGTGCTGGGAATTCTTTGATCAGCTAATGAACTTGGGATTCAAGGTGCTGGGAATTCTTTGATCAGCTAATGAACTTATGCAAAGCTGTGAAACAGATCAAAATAGCCTTTATTCTAAGTTTGAATTTGGCAGGTGTTTCCCTACTGCACCTGCAGATTTGCAGGTTTGGGTTGTTGGTTTCGTTTTTTTGGCTGTTCATAATTCCAGCAGCCTGTGCAGCAATTAAAGGTAGGCACAGTCTGTGTTATGCTGCCCTCATCAAGAGCTTGCATGCACGTACGCAGCTGCCAGATTCCTGGATTTAATGTACAGGTCATCCTACAACTCCATCAGGGGATTTTATGTACAAATCCTTTGCAAACACTTTGTAGATAAAAACAAGACTGAAAAAAAACCCCAAACCAGGCAAGCAGCTGTCATGAACGAAACTATGTATTGAACCTTTTCTGGCTCAAAGGTAGCTAAGTACTCGAAAACCTTGAAAAACAATGAAAATCTGAGATGGGAGAACTGGGCACTAACAGTGGGGCTGCAGAAGCTGACCTTGAGCGGTGTAGAATATAGTTAGGTGCAGCTGCAAAGCTTTAATTGGGAGAGCAAGAGGTTTCACGTGAGGAGATGTAATTAATGTAATTAAAAAAAATAATAAATCAAAGAATTGTGTTTGTAGTGAGTACAGGGTCTATTCAGGCAAGTCTGAGGAAGTTGCCAAGATATTAAGTAGGGCTGAAGGTAGCATCCCAAGGCCAGCCTGTCACACTGATTCAAGGAAGTAGCGTGCACTTGGAAGGATAACTTTCCTTTCTGTAACCTCTGACTGCATAGTGAGCAGTTCCCCAAATGCTTCCTGTGAATATTAGACACACCACAATCACTGAGATACCATAAGCATTTGACACAAAAATAATTTGCAAAGTAACCTTATTTTCTAATGAAGAGGCAACAGGTCTCAGGAAACTCATTTAGTTGCTCTTGAAAGAATTTCGTAGCTCATTTCAGTAAGTTCAAGTTTCTTCACTTAATAGCAAAATGCAGAGAACTCAAGAAAAAGGAAAACTGTAATAATGACTTAGAAATAATACTCTAAAAATCTGTTCCATGTCAAATTAAACTCAGTGGCCTCACTTTTCTCAGTAGAAACTCTACTTTTCTCAGTAGAAACTCCAGCTGCATGATTCTGCAAAAAATATGGGTCTAATTTTATGGTATTCTCTAATTACCTTAATCTTACTGTTTTCTTTGTCATGTTCACATTGCAAAAGAAAGGAAGTTACACAAAAGAAAGACAGTTCAGCCATTTCACAACTTACTAGGTAATGATGAAACATACCTAGTTCTGTGGAAATTGGTTTTTTGAGGTATACAAACAACAGGTGAGTAATTAACCTTGCCTACATTGTTTATCTGTTAAGGATTCTGTAATGAGTCTATAGTTACAATACGCTTATATTTTTTATGTTCATAAATAATTTCACCATTTGTTGCTTGCAAATCCAGTTCTCTAAAATATAGACAACAAAATTATTAATTTCCTTATTCTGATGGCAGATTACATCCTAATAAACTACTGTTTCTTCTGGGGGAAAAAAAAATAAATAAAATGACTGAACTACCAATGTTTCTGATGCAAATCAGTTTCTACAAAGGTGTACTAACTGGTAATTTTTTTTTTTAAACCCAATAATTTTTAACTAGTAATTTATTTTTTCAGTCAGTCACTGCCTAATGAATAGACTATTAACCTTGTTAATTTATATTTGCGCTCCTAACAAGCTTATGTCTGGATGCATAAATTGTTACCGTAATCCTGCTGACCAACTTTCTGAAATACAGATGTTCAGAAGACATAAATAATGAGTGTAACTTAAGAAGTCACTCTGATAAGAAGTATTGTGTTGCCTGGAAAAACTATGCAAAATAAGTTCTATTTTTTTATAGTCTCTATTTTGTAATCTCATAGTAATTACAGCTTGATTCAAATGGGATATGTAGACACCAACTCTTGCTCTCGCCTGAAACAAGATGGAGAGAAGCTATTTTTGCATATGCTGTAACAATAACTCCTAAATTTTTATTTATAATACTTTGGCAGTGAGATATGCAGCATTAAACCTGGATCAACCTCTTTGAACTCAAATAAAAATCACAATTTTTTTAATTTCCATTGTATAAAAATAGACCACAATGTTTGAGTTTCATTACTTGAAGAAGTGAAAATTACAAAATTGTAAATATGTAATTGGACTTGTCAAATATAAGAATATACTTATATTTCTTTGGAAATGTTAAGTGACTGGCATGTTGAGGGTTTTTTTTAATTTACATTGCTGACATCTTAGCAGCCACACTTTGTACCCATTTTAGTACTCGTTGGTTTAGTATGAAGTGAAAGGCTAGAACTCACTAAAAGGCTAGAACTCACTAAAACTAGTCTCTATCCAGATGTCACAGGCAGATTCTGTCTTCTCGAATGAAAGAATATTTCTGTGGCTCTGTATTTGTGCCAATAAAGGAACTTCATGTGCCCTTGTTATTATTACCTGCTGATGGTGGGTTTAAAATATATTTACAGCTTAAATCTACGATTTTAAAAGAGACAGAGATATTTCCATATTTAAAAATCAGTACTGAAGCAAATACATCTTCTGACTTTATTTCTTTTTCCTTTCTTCCAAATAGCACGAAATTATTATTTACAATATGATGATCATCACAAACCATATTACTAAGCCAATGGATAAAAGTAAATTCTTCTATGTGAAAAATAATTACCTCGTTCTTGGCTATGCTGTATTAAACTCCAGATAAGATCATCACAAAGATCAACACTGAACTGCTATTAAATAAAAAATGTAATCTTACCCCAAATTTTTTATTTCCAAAATAAACTTACCCCTATGAATAAAGGACTCAATTTTAATATGAAGAATGATTGTTTCATAAGCAAATAGAAGTTTTCGTTTTAAGTATAGTTTTTCTCATCTCAGAAAAAAAAGATTTCAGTTTCTGAACACTAGTAAAAAACACGGAGTACACCTACAATGATTTCATTTTCTTCTTTCTATATCCAAAAGCAGTAGTCATGTTAAAATTAGAAAATTCCCAGCCGTACACATAAGTTAAAACTATTTGCCTGTTAAACCACTTTAAATAACAAGTGCCGTGAAGATACCACTATTCATTGATCAGTTGTAACTAATGAAATACTCTCAAACCCCTGCAAGTTTATCCATAATTGAAGTAGGAGAAAAAATATTATTTCAGTGCCAACAAATGTAGTAATGTATGAAGTAATACTGTTCTTGCTCTTTTTTTTCACCCTGAGTAATTCTGCTATGTTTTTGCATTCCAGATCCATAAAACTAGATGTTCTGTTTATTTTCTGTTCTTTTGAGTGCTAATTTAAAATGCCTTTTTAGTACAAGTTAACTGTTTTTCTTTAGTGAAGTGTAAATTCTTTGGATAGCTCAATCTGAAAAAGTTTGACCCATAGTAGTTTAATTCCTCGACATGAGTTTTTTGACAGAGTTTTTATGCCTCTCAAAAAATGTGTGGGAACAGCTATTCAGAAAACATTTGAATTGTTGCTATCATAAATATTGACACTTTTTCATGAAACAGTACTCAAGACTTTGATGCCTGCACAGGAGTACATGTAGCCCTATTCTGAATCTGAAGCATGTCATATATTCAGTTCAGATTCAAACTCAAACAACATTTCCTTGGCTACATTTATCATTACATTGTCTTAAGTCTCTCTTGAACATATGTAATTGTCACCTCTGATTTTCTTATGACCTGAAAGGAAAGGAAAGAAAAGTTGAAGTCAGTGAATGGAAACCAGTACAGTATGTGCCTGCCTTGTTTGCAGCTCACTGTATTCACTCAGCCTTTTGCTATTTAGGAAAATTCTTAAGTATCTCGGTCAAGTGGAAAACCCTTGCATCAGCTACTGTGAGAAGTTATCTTCCTCAGCCAGGCAGTCTGCTCATCCAGACTGCCCTGACAGCATTTTTACTCTTGATACAGCATCTACCACAAGGACATTTTTCTGCACTTTAATGTCACTTCTACAATTTTAAGTACCATGTTGTCATGTAGACAGATTATAATGAGTCCTTCATGGAAACTTCTACTGCTTTCAAATTCATGCCGTGTTGTTATATTGTGAGGATAATTATCAGACTTGGGAGTTAGTCTTGGAATTGATGGGATTTAAATGTCCATCTTTCTAAAGTTCTAAAAGAGTTTTGCTGCTACACCTGCGGAAGAGTAGATAGTGCCAAATTGATAATTTATCTTGGTCTTTTCCTAAGTAGCTGGCAAAATGTCAAAATGAAGCCCTGGTTTTACAGTTACAGATTAAGTTTTAAAGTTAGTATATGGAAGGCAAATATTAACATTGACACATTCCTATGTATAAAATTCTAAAATTTGCCAATGAGTGTCATAATTTTAGGTTGCCTAAGTTGAATGTAGCTGCTTTACCTGCTGGTTTGGATTAGACATGAAACTGGAGTTCGAATTAGAGCTGTTTCTGAATGTATACATCTGAAAAATACGGCTTGCTTATAAATTTTCTACAAATTTGTCCCTAAATAAAACATACACCAGTTCTACTGCACACAAATATTGTGGTATCAGACATTTTGGTAAACATACGAAAAGAATTGCTAATATATTCTAAGATAAAAAGCCCAGGACATTGTATAAACTTTTTGGAAATAACAATTCCTTCTCTTTTGGAACCCAAACTATTTAATATTTTTTAAATATTGTTTATAATAGAGTAAAAGTGAAAAACACAATCAGTCATGTATGATTGCTCCCTGTGTTTCTCCAATGCTTTTCTCTTCTTTTCTCCTTTCCAAACCATTTGCCTGGTGAGTCATCTTTGCATATTTTCTAAAAATGGAATACAATTTTATTCTAAACTGATCTTTTTCTGTCAGATGCTTTAGCTAATCAATACCACTTGTTACTTCTCTTGTCTTCTGTCAAGGACTCAGATACTGCAGTTTGACAACTCAGGTGTGTAAAACTTAGACTATATGCTCCATTTCTAAAAATTACTTCGAATCTCTAGTCCATAGCATGAGTCAGCCTCAGTAATTGAAAACGTTTTTGCCTTTATTTTTTCCCCACTGAGATTATATATTTAGGCTTATCAGTATTCACTTCTGGTTAGGTCAGTATTCACTCTTCTTAGGCCAAGTAAGACCAGCTGATATATTGCTATTATAAATTAGACATAAATTAGACTCTATTAGAGATTTTGTGATAATTCAGTGTCCATTTAATAATTAGACCTGAAACTGCCTATTAAGAGAGTTAGGGAGTATACCAATATTTTGAAGGAAAAATTAAATGTTAGAGAAATCACTTTCTTTTGAAACTATTAATTTTTCCAAAGATGCAGGTCCTGTTCAACCCACAATGCTATTGCCAGCTTTAATGCAATTCCAGGAAGAGTACTGTTGTAAAAGAAAAAACATTCTAGAGTGATTTTTATAAAGGTAGATTTCTGCTTGTCCTATATAAAAATGAACTATTGTTTCACTTTTAATAAGAAATATCATATGTTGTTTTGTAAGATGAACATCCTTCCCTTCATGCTCATTCAAATTCATATTAAATTGTACTGCAGACTCACTTTATTTCACAAATACACATACATAGCTTTATCTTAAATCATGTTGGATGAAACTAGCTGAATCCTAAATAACCAGTATATTTTACTTGATATGTAAGTTTAGGAACCAACAGTAATTGATAACCTATCCTACTGATTAAAGTAGATATATCCTGTTTAAAATTTGGTAATTATCCTCATAAGAATACAGAGAAGATGTCTCAATTGATTTAATGATGATTTATTATAACCAAGACTCACGAATGGATATTCTTGTCTTTACTCCCTCTTTCATTAGAAGCTGATACATACAGGCCTTTTAGAAAGTCATCTGCTTCCTTCTAGGTAGCATACCAATTTCAGCACTTCTTAAGTAGATATGATATTCCAAGTGATCTTTTCTATTCAATATAGTTTTTAGAAACTGAATACATAAACGTACATATTCTAATGTGTAGATAATGTCAACTAACCAAGCATATTCATAGTGATATACTTCATTCTTTCAAAGTATGGAGAGATTAATCTTGGATATATTATCATTATAGAAATTCATGAGAAATTATTTAGACCTTTCCTGAAGCAGCTTGTTCTAGTTGTTCGTCACTGTATGATTTAGTTCAGCTGTTAAAATATTTGTATCTGATTTTATTTTATGTAGTATACATCTTGTTGTTGATATACTGTGATCAAAAAATACAGCATGAGAACTGTGCATTACTAAGTTTGTTTCATAATATGCATGTGTTATTAGATCTGGTTTAGTCATCCTGAAAGATTGCTTACTTCAGATGAAATCAAGACAGAAGTAATTAACAACTCCAGTATTGTTTTTCTGTAATAACAATGCTAATGATATTTGAAATATACCTCAGCATTTAATTTTCACATTATGAAGAACAGAAGTTTTTACATACTTAATGTAATATTTGTTGTATAATTTATTAAATATCAAATTAAAAATACCTTATGTAGCTTGTATTTGTACTTGTACTTGATATTTTTACTTTAATTTAGGATTATCTTCCATTCATAATATAACTGTAGTTAAACTTGACTTCAGGAAGCATTTAATCCCTCATCCTAAGATCTTATGTAATAAAACTGAAGTTGTGTTTGGTGCTGGTATGTGTGGATTTTTAGTTGAAAAGGTACTTTTTCTGAAGGGAAATCTTTGTACTGAAACTGGATATAAAAATTATTTTTAGTATAAAGTCCAATCACAGAGGAACAAAAGAAGTCTTAATGTAGAATTAATTTTACCAGTGTTCCATGCCAATTGTAGATCAAGTCTTACATTACTGTTTTCTTCTATGGAAGAAGCTCTGTGCATGACGTCTTTTACTATAGAGATTCACTTTATCTTCTCTTAGAAATAAAGAATGAAGAGATAGCTTGAATTTACTGTCGTAATCAAGAGGTCTATGACACTCTTGTAAGGTTTTTTTCCCTTAAGGCAATACTAAGGATATACAACAATTGTCTTTTAATTTATTACGTTTTTACGTCTTATTTTTAATATACTTCTTATTGCATAAACAATTTAATGTAGAAAAATAAAAGTTTCACATATTTTAATTGAAAGTGTTGTTTTCTTCCAGTTGAACGCATTGACTTTGAGAAAAAAAATTTCAAATAAATTGTAATTATATTATGGTCTGTTAATTTGTGATCCTAGTAGAATACTTCAGTACATTTCAATTTTTTGCTAGTATTATATTTCTGATATTGTAAATAAGCAGCACAATGACCCTCAAGAAGACTACACTTCTAGTAATAATAGTAGTAGTAGTAGTAGTAGTAGTAGTGGAACTTGTAAGAATTCTTTGGTTTGCAGTCTTGCATCAAGAATTATAATTTTAAAAGTTCAAAACTACTGTGACTTCAAATGATGACTTTTTCTGAATGGGAAAACATCATTTTTTCTCTATGTATTTTTTGAAATTATGGTAAATTATTATTTCATATTTGTTTTAATAATGATAACTTTAAAGTAGAATCAAGACATATACTAAAATAATTATATCTTGGTGTCATCTGACACTACAAAGATTCATGCACACTTATCACCATTCATTTACCCTACATGTGTCCTTCACACTTCTGAAATATTTTCCTTATTTTTATAAAAGTCTCTATATTGTACATCAATTGTCTTTGGTTCCAAATTCCTGGTATTTTTTCAAATGATTTTTTCTTTCATAGCAGTTTTCTCTATAGTTGTTTGAAAGTAAGTTCTGGTTTGTGGTTTCATTGCTATTTCTCATTATCTGCATAGCTTGTATTTTTGGATAGTCTTTTTTTATTTTTTACCACATTATTGTTTACACTTTGTCTGACTTCTGGCAAATCTGTCAAACATTGTCTATGTCATTGCTGCAGCAGGAGATGATTATTAGGGAAAAATGTCAGAAGCAATATGGAAGTAAAACATCTGTACTGCTTCTTATACAATGGTTCTGCCACGATCTCAGTAAACATGACCTTAGTCAATCATCAGCAAAGCTAGCACGCAGAGATCCAATATTTAAACTTCATGTTATCATATAATACAATATATACCATATTCCACTTAATTATACTAGCTGCTATATTAGAATGTCTCCCAGGGATATCTGCTGGCTTAGTCCACTGAATGATAGCAAATAACAGTCTTAACTGGAACACTATTATCATAAATCTCTCACTCCCTTTTTATTTTTAACAGGAACCACTATGACTAATACCACCTGATTAAACAGTGCTTAATTAAGTGTTAAAAATTACAATGGTTTTATATCTGCAGTAGGTGCCAAATAGTAATGATAAGAAGAACCCTTATCGAGCAAAGAGCTTGAAACTAGTGGGAAAAACTTGTGTTCACAGCATTTTAATTACAGCAGTCTTCTACTCAGAATTTTTAATTTCAAGGAGGTGTTAGATGTGACAGTATTAAAGATTAGCAAGTAAGTCTTCAGGTTTATGCTTTGAGTCCAGAGAATTGGTGTACAGAAAGTACCAGTTATTTTTTTTCCTTTCTTTATGTATGTGGTGCAGAAGACAAGATAATTAAGAAGTTTCAGTGTGTTTCAGATTAACTAGAACATATTTATTAGGTACAATGCTGGAAACTCATTTTTGGGAGAATTGAAGTTTGTGTACCAAAGCAGAGAGTAATCTTTACTACTGATCACTGCTATGATTAGACCTAGTAAATAACATAGGTGAAAAAATTTTGTGTATTAAAAAAAATAAAAATATTTTCCTCACGTCCTCCTAAGTATTTGCATGAAAATCTGGCCATGGTGGGTTTTCAACTGTTAAAAAATACTTTGTATATTTTTGTCAAAGTAAAAAGTACACTGGAAAATTGAGATTAGGATTGATACAGAAACAAATTCAAAGACACAAAATAAAAGTGCCTGCAGTTTCTGAAATCTTTGTATCATTTTGCATATTCAAAGATTCCTGTAAACAGTCCTAGCAAATGGTTTACTTGCTTATAATTTACATTTGATAACTTTCTTGGTTTTAAGATATTGAAAATTTAGAAGAAAAAATAACATAGTTTTACTTTTCTTTACTTTTACTTGCTACAGAGAAGGGAAAATGATTTTTACTTCTTAATACATGAATGATTGTTAGCAGTAATTTAGGAGGTAAATATTGCAGACATGATTCCAGATGTAATTTCTTTGCTTGCTGTGTCAGATTTATATTCCTTGGTTAGGACCACTGGTACTTATGAGATGATGAAGCTCACTTTTATTAAGCCCTAAAAAATTGTCAGGAACTCACTATGGAAGAAGAAATCATATGTTTGGATCAAGGTTTTCATGCATTAAAAAGCAATACAGTATGGTGTTTTAACTCCTTACAGTAATGGACAAAAAGAAAGGCTTTATACCTTGAGCATTCTGAAAGAAGCAGAGTAACCATAAAGTAAACGAATGATGCAAAAAATGCCTGTATTTTCAGTTTTATTCATTAAGATATTACTGAGCTGCAGTTTTAGTATGTCAAGCCATGGTTTAACTCTGCTGTTAAATTAGTTTTTGAGAATTTACATCCCTTATTTTGTAATGGAGTAAAACCTAACTTGCAGTGAAATAGACTGAATTGTGCTTTATGCCAATTGCAGTAACTGTGGGTTGTAAACCCCAGCATGAATGTATTGTCTCACCTCTGAGTTAACCAGCATTCAGTCAACACAAACTTCTGCATCGCTCAATGTAAACTCAGAACGGAACTGAAGAAAGGCTGAGACATAGGACAGAAAATGTATCTTACCAAAAAAATATTTTGTGACAACGTGATAAGCCTGTAAAAGTGGCTTAGTAAAGAAAAATTATATGAAGAGCCTGGCAGAAGACAGATTCAAAGGAGACAAGTTTGGGTGAGATATTTACATTGCTGTTAAGGAAGTGGTTGTTAGTTACTTTATGCTTTGAAGACAGTACATACTCTGCTGTCCTGCTCTAGTGTTATCTGGTTCCTGGGGGGGCTGAAACTGTGAACAGCCTTTGGGTTGTAATTCAGCAATTGCATCTATATGTTTTCTACCTTAAAATAAATTCTAGGATAAATAAGAAAATATATGTTGATTATCAGTGTGTAAATTCTCTCTTGCAAAATAGTTTGGGAAGCTGGTACTAGTAAAGGTAAGAAATAAGATTCAGATGTTTTTGTAATGTTGCTCATCACAGAAAATCTCAATACAAAGGCTGCCAGAAGACTGGTTAGGCTGGCATTGTGCTAAGATAGAGCTATCTCAATGAAGTGGGGCAATACAGCTTCTGGAGACACAAGAATCTCATTAGTTTGTGTATATATGCATGTGCATGCTAGTCATGCATTTGCACACATGATCATTTTAGAGTTAGGATATACAAGAGATATACAACAAAAATGTTTGATGCTAGCTTAAAACTGATTTCTTTATCCAGCACTGACTTTGGAGTACCTAAATATATTACAGAATGAAGTTTTAGCTCTGTGGAACATGTGCTTTTCAAATACACGTTGTGTTTTAGCAGAAATAAATAAAGAGAGCATTTCCTATTGAATCTGTAAGTGGCTATAAACCATAGCATCTGTAAATTGTTATAAACACTTCAAAAGATATATACAAGGAAGGAGAGGCAATCGGCTAGCCCTGTATATTAGGGAGCATTTTGATTGTCTAGATGTTGATGATGGTGATGATAGTGCTGAGTTTTTACAGGTAAGAATCAGGGACCAACAAGAGAGATAGCATAGGGAGAATCTGTTTTATGCAATCCAACTGGGGTGAAGAGGCAGACAAAATACTCTGTAAGCAGCTGGGAGAAGTCTCCCAATCACCAATCAACTTACCAGGTGTTTTCTGGAAATACAGTACAGCAGAGAGGAAACAGTCAAGGAGAATCCTGGAGTGTATGGAAGAGAACTTCCTGACACAGCTGTGGAGGGAGCCAACTAGTGAAGGCACTGCACTGGATCTATTGGTTGTGAACAAAGAAGGACTTACGCATGATGTGATGGGTGGAGGACATCTTGGTCATTGCGATCATGACTTGATAGCTTTTTTGATTCTTGGAGAAGTAAGGAGGGTTGTCATCAGGACTGCTGCCCTGGGGGCTTCTAGAGGGCAGACTTTGGCCCTGGTTGATAGAGTCCCTTGGGAGACAGTACTGAAAAGCAAAGATGTCCAGGAAGGCTGGACATTCTTTAAGAAGGAAATCTGAAAAGCGCAAGATCAGGCTGTCCCCCTGTGCCAAAAGGTGAGTTGGTGGGGAAGACTGGCTTGGCTGAACCTTTGGCTGGAACTCAGTTAAAAAAGAAATTCATGACCTCTGGAGGAATAGGCAGGGAACTCAGAAGGACTACAAAAATTTCATGAGGTTATGAAAGGAAAAAAAATTAGAAAGACCAAAGCCTAACTAGAAGTTAATTTGGCTGCTGCTTCAGAGGACAACTAAAAATGTTGCTATAAACGTATTAGCAACAAAAGGAGGACTAAAGGAATCTCTATCCTTTACTGGATGAGGAAGGAAACATAGTGAGAAAGGATGAGGAAAAGGCTGAGGTACTTAATGCCTTCTTTGCTTCAGTCTTTAATAGTAAGCCCAGTTGTTCTCTGGGTTCCCAGCCCCCTGAGCTGGAAATTGGGAGTGAACAGAACGAAGTCCTCATATTCCAAGGGGAATTGGTTAATGACCTGCTAAACCACTTAAACGCACATAGGTCTATGGTGCTAGCTGGGATCCACCCAAGGGTACAGAGTGAGCTGGCAACAGTGGCACTATTTTTCAGTAGTCATGGGTAACCCGGGAGGTCCCAGTGGACTTGAAGTTAGCAAATGTGAAATACATCCATAAAAAAATCTGGAGGATCTGTGAAACTACAGATCTGTCAGATCATCTTGAGTGCCATCATGACACAAGTACAGGACAAACAGGTGATCAGGCCCAGTCAGCACGAGTTTATGAAAGGTGGGTGCTGTATGACTAACCTGATCTCCTTCTGTGACAAGGTGACCTGTCTAGTGGATGAGGGAAAGGCTGTGCACATTATCTGCCTGGACTTTAGTAAAACTTTTGACACCATCACCTGTAGCATTTTACTACAGAAGCTGTCTGCTCATGGCTTAGACAAGTGGACTCTGCTGAGTGAAAAACTATCTAGAAGGCTGGGTCCGAGGGTGCTGATGAATGGAATTCAATCCAGCTGATGGCCAATCAGAAGTGCTCCCTAGGGCTCAGTAGCAGGGCCAGTTCTGCTAAATATCTTTATCAATTATATGAATGAGGGAATCAAAGGTACCCTCAGGAAGTTTGTAGGAGACACGAAACTGGGCAGAAGTGTTGATCTGCTTGAGGATAGGAAGGCTCTTCAGAGGGACTTGAACATGCTGGATCAATGGGCTGAGGCCAATTGTATGAGGTTCAACAAGACCAAGCACCGGGTCCTGCACTTGGACGACAATAATCCCAGGCAATGCTACAGGGCTGGGGAAGAGTTGGATAAACTCCAAAGCACCTCTCTGATTTGAGGTAGAAAAACCTTTTCATTTTGGTTGTGAATTTTGCTTTTAATCCATAAAATCTATTTGTCCTTACTTTTCAGCAAAAAAAAAAAAAATAATTCAATTTCAAAATAAAAGTCAGACAAAAAGTATTTTGAAGAAAGAGTTTACTATTTTTCAATGAAGATAAAAAGGTGGGGTTTTTTTTTATAATATCTATTTTTCTAACAGTTGGCTTAGATGATATATTAAAAGCCTTATGGTATTTTTCTTTGTAAAAAGGCCATAGAGTATCAGGACTTTAGCTTTTTTTCTTGTTAATACCTTTTACTGAGATAGAATTCCATAACCAGCAGGTTTGCTTCCCAGGTCTGTATTTATATACTTTGTGCTTTTACCATGGCATGGCAATATTGTGCATTAAGCTATTAAGACTTAATATTTGCAGCACTTTGATGAAAGGATAGGGCTATGTACTCAAATATTTTAAGGAGGCTTTATCTGAATGAAGATAAAAATAAGTGCTGAGATTGCACTGGATTCTCTTTTCATGAAAGTTCCATCCTGTAATCTGAAATAAAAAGCAGTGACTCTCTAAAATAGTGAGATCTTTATTTTCTTAGAGTTGTTGATGTAATTGGAGATCTGATCTCCCATCTCTCTGTGCCATGACCTCTATCCTGTTGTGAGCTGAAATTGAGAAATCTAGTTGAATTCTAGTTGTGAAATTTTCATTCTTTCAATTTAAAGATATTCTACTACCTATATACAAATAACATAGATTACCCAATAGCAAGAAAAATCCATTATTTTCTGAAATCTGGGACCTCTTTGTGATTAAGTAGTCAGATATTACCATGAAAAACACAAACAACTGCAACAAGATCTTTTAGACTGTCTGTTTAGTTTTTGGTGTGTTTTTTTCCCTTTGGATAAGTCTACTGGCACGATCTAGCAGTTACCTCCAGCAGTGGTACTAACAGGTCAGTAAGGCATTTGAGAATGTGGGAACAGGAACAAGTGGCTGGAGAGTTGACAGCGTCAGAAATCTGCCATTAAGGCAACCCCCCTGCCTCCGTTGTGAAACTCTGTCCTTGAGATTAGTGGCAGTTGCTGTTACACTGAATTAATGTTTTTTGTTAGAAGTGTGAAGCTGTGATGTTTGTGTGTTTGGAAAATGGGTTTAAAAGATTTAGTCTTTAGTTGCTTTTAATATTGCTGGTTTTTTAGAGACTAAAGGAAGAAAGCAAATTTTGGAAAGGAGGAGTACAACTCTTCCCTGTTTTTCTGTGAGAACTATAATGAAGAGTATAAAGTATTTTTGTTAATTTTTATTACATAGCTTTAAAATTGTTACCGTCAATTATATTTCAACTAAATAATCCCAGTTATTTCCATTACTTTAAGGATGACAAACTATTATGTTTAACTTCCCATAGTTGCCTCAGTAAAAACCCAATTGGCCAGATCCTCAGAGGTGAAGTTAACAGTAACATTTTGCTCATGAGACTCTGTCTCAATCACTTCAATCTACTGAAATAAAGTATGAATCTTAACAATCACTGATGGGCAAATATAGCAACCCAGTGAGCCACCCGATTTCTAGTTTAGCTCATGCTTTTCACCTTTGTGTTCAGAAGCAGATACATTCATAAACAGTTCAGTTGAGCCTGGAGACTGCTACTTCACATTGATAGGTAAAGGGTCTTATTGCGTGGGACACAACCGAGCCCACACCATCTATTCCCTTCTGTGTCTTGGATGAAATTTTGAATACCAGGCAGTGATGACTAATTTCCATATGACTGGGGACTTTTACTGCTTGCCAAGTATTTGGCTGCTGCCCCAGAACAATGAGCTCTCCATTCTCTTTGGAAACGAGGAGAGCAGCATATGCTAGGTAAATGGAAAACTGATAAAAGAGGTAGTGTGGGATATACCGAAGAATGCAATGTATTTAGCTGTACTCAATTTTCTTCCATTGAGACCTTTAGCTTTGTCTCCATGATTGTCATTTTAGAATCTGTACGCTACAGTTCCCCTTCAACACCTTTTCAGAAAGACTTAGACAGGTGGGGAGTAAATCAAAGTTATTACTGGCTTCTTCAGTAAAAGTGGGTCTTGTAGTGGTCCACGGGTAATGATGAAAAATACCCAGGAATGACAGATATTGTTCTAGGAACTTTGTGGTGGAGTTCAAGATAGAGCTTTGCAGAAGTTATTGGATCATTTGAAGCCTAAAATGAACTCAAATTTATGATTTTAGAGGTAGCCCATGTTTAGAAGTTGTTTATCTGTTCAGTCACTGTGCAGAACTTCTACATAGTTCCAGGAACCAAGAAGTCTGGGAACAGTAGGCTTCCCGGCTTCAACATGATTGTAGCCATATCAGACCCAGGCATACATCTATCACATTTTCCAATCCTTGAGTTCCTGGGCCAGTTTTTAGGGTAAGTTATAACACTGGATAGTAACTAGGTGTTATGGTTTGAGCCGGGTGTCTGAGCCAGCGACAAAGAATCATGCAGCTACTCGCTCACTCCTGCCCCCGCCTCCTTCACTTTAGGGAGGGGAAGGGAGCAGAACTCAACTAAAAAGGCTCAAGGTTTGAGATTAGGACAAGGAGGATTCTTCACTGCTTGTGGTCATGGGCAAAACCAGACTAGACTTGGAGAAAATATAGATTTAAATTACCACCACCAGTTTACTAGATCAGAGTAATGTCTTTTCTCATGAAGAAATCACACCCTCATGACAATTTTAACTTGATTCTATGCTGGTAGTTCTTGGTAGCTTCCAAGAACTAAAATCAAAAACACACTTGGTGGTTATAAACCCAAATTTGTACAAACTCAACTTGTAATTGTTTGCTGAATAGATATTTCAGCAGAAATAATTAAATAAAGCACCATATTGAGGTTCTAAGAAGCTGTAGGTACATGTAATTTGAAGTACTAGAAATTGGCCTTTCTGTGTCATGAGCAATCTCCTACGCACTTTGTAAAAAATTTGCAGAACTGATGTCCTGGTTTGAGAGCACCAGGGTAAAAGTTCTCTAAGGCTGCCTGGCATGCATGGCAATCAAATGGGGAAGAGGGGACAGCTGTGCCTATGGGGAAGAGAGGATAGATCAGGTGACCCAAAAGGACCAGTCACAGTATTCCTTCCCATGGTACTCAGTATGTATGGACTCCTAAGAAGAGTCCTGGGACATTTAGTGCCTGCTGTGCTGGAAGGATTGCTATTGGCTCTTCATCAACTTTTCCTGTGCTGCTGGTGTTCCTGCCTCTTGTTTTCACACTAGAGAGGAGCACCATGTGTTAGGACAGGTTGTCTTTCCAGGCTTCTCTGGATGGGAGCAGCATAGCTACTTCAAGCCTTTGTTTTCTGAATTATTAGGACTCTAGGCTCAGGTGCTTCCATCTATTACTGAGTCCAGTCTGGAACTTTTCTGCCCAGGGTCTAGTTGCAATTCAGAAGGCCTGGGTTCCAGATTAGCATGTTCTCTTATATTTTTGAATATATTTACATACTTGTATATATCTGTATTTAGTTCAGCATTTTCACTGTTATTATTAGTGTTATTTCCTATTTCATTAAACTGGTTCAAGGTGTGGTTTTTTCCAACTTCAAAGTCTCTCTTGCTGGTTCCCCTATTATCCTTCCCTTCGAAAGGTGGCGGTGGGATTATAGAGAGCATCTGTCAGAGTTTATTAGCCAGAAATACAAAATTCAAACCTCAAAATTTTTGGCTCTGTCATTTTTTTTCTCATGTTGAAACTATGTTTTACTGAAAAAGTCTTACCAGATCTACTCAAAGCTAATTCACCAGTCTCAAGTATCCCTGGTAGCTAAACTTCTCTATGGTTATCTCCATACTCCTCAAATACCTTTATATCAAGTGTACAGATACATTTAAATAATGATACATCTTAGCTTCACGGAAATTACTTTTTTTTCTGTGATATGGTCTTGATATAATTGCTGAATATACCAAAATTTGAAAACTACTTAAAAATTCGTTAAAACAAAATTAATAACTTGTACCCAGCAATGGTGTTTACACTTATTTAAATGAATACTTTTGCATAAAATTTATTTATGAAAGGCCTACACTTTTTTTTTTTTTTTTAAAAAAAAAAAAGAAAATCAGACAAATACAGACCCAAATTTCACCTCTGGAAGAAATAATGTAGATTTCAAAAAGTGCAGTCAGGTTTTTGCATAACAACAACAAGAAAAAAGCATTGCATTACCATTGTAATACATAACAAATGCCATAACAAATGTGGGAGCTGAAAGCTTGGTGTCTTTTTCAAGAAGAACATTAATGGAGATTCTTCTTTCTATATGCATGCAAGTGCTTTATTTTCCATGGGAATCAAACTAACTAATCATGCCTGTCTGTTTAGGAGTTCCTATCTGTTCCCATAAATGACTTCTCTACTTACTATACTGACTTTTGTAAGCCTGACTCTGAAGCATGTGAGCCTGACTCTGAAGCACTTAATTGCATCCATATGTTGTGTCACAAGTTAATAAGAGAGAATTCACTCAAGGACCAAGACGTTTAGAAGTCCAATTTTGACATGCACAAATACCCTTCTGGATCCTGCTTTTAATTCCTTTTTCAAAATAGAGTTTTTGCCTCCAGGAGCATTAAACATTTGTGTTGTGTGTGTCCTAGAAAAGCCCAGTAGTACAATAATTGTATATTAAGTAAAGCTGTACAGAACTTTGGAAGGTCAAATATAGTAGGATGGGATGTTTTCTGGGTTGAAGTAGGATCTTCATTTTCAGCTCCTTGTTGAATTACTAAACTTCAGGACTGCGTAGGTGTAGGCCAGAATATTCACTGAAGAAACCTTTTAATTTTCAGTGCCTTTCAATCTTCTTTTTCACTTCTGGATGATTCATTAGCCCCAAGTTCCCATACACATGTTTGTCAAAGTTCATCTTTCAGTCAAAACCACTGTGAGCTTATATTTCTTGAAATTAATTCAAATTGTACCTATGAAACTGCAATAAAAATATTTGAAACCCTAATGAATAATAAAAAAGACATATTAAAATTTAAAAACTAGTTTTTCTGTAACCTGAAGATTTGCAGCATAGGAAATATATTACTGTAATATGATTTTTAAAATTATGTATTTGATATAGTTCTATTTTGCATTTGATGTGATCTAACGAATATATACTGTTGAATAAATAGCACATTATAGATCTGTTCTGCTTTTTAATTTCACAAGAATTCCACTTTAAAATGCAATAACCCAAAGGTCAGCCACAGAGAATAACTATGTTAGTAGCAATTGCACCAAATTATTAACTCAAATTTACTATGGCTTTTAAAGCTTGCCTTAATGTCAAGCATAGTGCTGGAGAACTAGTAATTATAGTACTAAAGTAATTAGAATTTCAGGATAAACAACAGTGTTTTGTGTATGTATCATTGTGTTGCTGGAGATGGTAAGCTCTACTTCTTTAATTAATAAAGAACCCATATGTTCTGGTTTTAGTGGTGCTGAAGTATTTTGTTTATCGAGAAATAAATCTTTTATAATAGTTTACCTCTGAAAGCAGATGAAGGATACGCATTGCTTTTGTGGCTTCCTTCATGCACAAGACATTCTTTAATTATAATTTCATATCAGCATTTGTATATAATGCTTAATACAAAACGTGAATGGAAAGTAAATTATTGTAGCAAACTGAGTCATTCAATAATACTTGGGTTTCTTCTTGAATTTAATTAAAATGTTGATGTCAACAATTTAAAATGATTTTCTGTCACTACAAGGTTCTATACCATGTGATTCAGATAAAGTGTACTTGGAGAAGAACTAGACAAAACTACTGACTAATAAACTCCCCCTCTTCATATTATTCCTGTTGTCACTTAAATCTGTAATTGTCTGAATATAGCTTAAAGCTTTAATGAAGATTCGTTCAGATACCTATCAGCTCCTGATAAATAACATCATGAGCATGTATTACCTCCTGATTGGTTGATTTTTTTATCTTTAAATAAATCTTCAAATAAATCTTATGCACATAACAGAGGTCTACTTGTCCTTACTACTATGAAGGTTGAGGATGGTAATAAACAGGTTTCCCAGCCCTGGCAGGTGATTGCTGCCATATTCTTTTCCTGAGGTGTCAGAACATGCAGTTCTATCTCTCCCAGCGCAGCTACAGCTGTAAAAATGAATATCAATAATTTAGAAAAGGATGACTTCAAAACAAAAAAACAAAATTATAATGCTATACTCAGACTACAGACAGAAGACGTCTTCCTTCTGGTTGCTCCTTCCTTTGTCTGAGTGTCTCTTCATGTCTCCTGAGACATCTTGTTTATTAGCTTTCCTTGTGAAGCTTCTGGCAATTCACCTTCTTCTCAGTACCTTCTTTTTCGCTGTGTACTATACCCCAGATCATGTATAAACACTCGATACTAGCTAAACATTTGAAACACGATAGCTCCATGTAGATTGCTGTATCCAACAGCTTGAGCTGTTGTGTTTTATACAGGAAAAGACATAGTGTTGATTTGGAAAGTGATTGCTGAATTTCCATGTTTTGCTTCTATCTGCTATTGAATTCAGATAATCACGAAATACAGTAGTACTCTGTGACCTCATTATTGGTTGTGTTGTCTAATTACACAGAGAAAAAAATGTATATCAATAATTTAGTATGCTTACCTAATCACTTCTGATCCAGTCTTAATCTAATAACTTATTAATATATATCACCTTAATTTCCCTCATATTCTTTATTCCTGAAACCACATCATTTTTGTTATGGAAGGATTGCCAAGTGATAAAAGTAGTTGAAGTGACAATGATATAAAAGCTTCCATAATCTTTTAGACTATTGTTTGGCATTTTTTTCCCGGATTTACTAAATTTTAACAGCATAGGGCCTAAACATTGGTCTTGTATCTCTTCACGCTAAATTGCTTAGGATACATTAAAAATTGTACGAATCTCCCTTTTCTTTGCAGGTGTAGACTTCTATCTATCTACTTCTTATGACTAACTGATCTTTTATTGTAACTTTTTTAAGAATATGTGTAAATCTTCCATCACAGTTTTTCACAAAATATGTTGAGATCTTGCTTGCTTCAAGACAAATGCTCGTCTGGTATCATCAGACTCTTGTATGTGTTCCCGAATACTATAGTCATTCCATTTACGAAGAGCTATATACAAATACATGTGTTTTGGTTTCATCAATTGCAGATTAAAATGGAGGTCTCAAGAATGTTCTTTGTCACAGACTTCAATATACTGACAGAGGATGAAAAGGACTGTAAATAATCTTATGCAATGGGAATTATGCAAAAAATATATTAGTGAAGTATATGGAAAACTATTGAAATGATCCATATTAAAATTTAAAATTTAAGTAAGCTTTCGGTGATAAGACAAATATTCCAGTTAAAAGATGCATATAGACTTCTACCACTTCCTTTACTGGGTGAAATTAAATAAACAGAAGGTGGGCACTGACATTTTTTTGAAAGTATTAGATTATTTTTAGGCAATGTGTCCTGCACTGAGTGTGGAAATCATGCTGAATACTAACATAACTCTCAGCTGAATCACTGAAAGCTCTAGCTATACTGAAAATAACTCTGACCTGTCTATAATTGCTATGTATGTTTGGACAGATTACTTTTTTTATATTCTACTATGTATACTCTGTTCATATGGAACAATTATATTGGTAGCAGTGATGTTTATGCATTATTTATTTCTTCACATGTTGCAGATTTACTTCTTTCATTTGGAATTAATGAATACCCAAAGTGGAAAGGTAACACTCATTTTTAAACCCACTTCAGTCTTAACATGGTCTGTGAGTCTTAAGAAACATCTTTACAGCTGAGTTTCTAAATTTAGACAACACATCATCCTTCAGAAGTACTGGTTTTTGTAGCCTACCTAGGACATGTGGCTATTGCCACAACAGTTTAAGCACCCTAAATCAGACTCTACCTGGTTTTGCTGCTTTTCTGTTTGGTTCCAAAGTCTGTCTATTCTCTCTAATATAGCAATTTATTTTTTTGGAAGATTTTTTGTTTGGTTTGGTTTGGTTTACCCTTAATTCCTCAAGCCTTTCCAGAAAAAAAAAAGTCATACTGCCTCAACTTTCTGTTGTTATTTTTATTTAAGATTGTGTTATTCAAGGTATTACATGCCAACTATTTCCTGTACCACCTGGTCAATTTTTTTTATTGACAGATGTTTGTGATGATGCAGAACATATCACACCAGGAGAGGTTTAGACTGGATAGTAGGAGAAACTTCCTCACCGAAAGGCTTCTCAGGCACTGGAACAGGCTGCCCAAGGAGGTGATTGAGTCACCATCTCTGGATGTATTTAAAAGATGAGCAGATATTGTGTTTATGGACATGGTTTAGTGCCTGACTTGGAAGGGCGATGGTTGGACTCAGCGATCTTAAATGTCTTTCCCAATCAAAACTATTCTATGGTTCTATAGAACAGAACATTGCGATGTCGCAGTAAATATATTTGGGGGATACTGTTAGCAAAGTGTTTTGTTTGCTCTTTCTTGGTTTGAAACTACAAATAAGAACCTCTGAGACACATTTGCCAGTTGTGGTCATACTATGTATTCCTGAAAGATTATAATCGTGGATCATCACTAATATTTTCTCACTTATTTTCAAGGTTTGTATAGGAGTCACTGAAAATAAGAGTCATCTCAAATTTATCTGAAGTCAAATTTCACAGTATATGCATTAAAAAATAATAATCAAATCTCTCCCCCTACCCTTTGTCTACTGCTTCATAAAACATATTAACATGGAGGAAACTTATCTCACTCTAAGAGACTTTGATAAATAATTACTTTTCAGACCAAGCTTACCCCTTATAATCTTTTTTGTTCTACTTTGTTTGGAAAATTATTCTGAAACTACTTTTGAAGCTGATTTTGTTACTTCTGGGCACTTCTGTAAATATGAGTTGCACGGATCAAAGGGGTTTGACATCAAACTAGCTGAGCTTGATATCCAATAAATAATCTTGGTGCAGCAAATAACATATTCCCTAATGTGATGGAAAAGGCTTGTGCATACTGCTGTGGTAAAACGTATTTTCATTACAAGTATATATTCAAAGTATAGCAACCTGCTGCATTTTATAGGGTCTTGAAATTGTCATAATAAAGTGAGGTATCAAGGATTCTCTGTCATTTATCATCTGTTCTTTGAACATCTTTTGAACTGTAGATGTGACATGGGGAACTTAGGGTGAGCCAACTGCAAGGACAGAGCAGTACTATTTGGAAATGTTTTTAATGTAGTTATGAAGATGGATTTGTAAACCATGTAGACAGTGAGTTCTGTTTTGCAGCATACTTGCACATCTTGTATTGAGCATACACTTACACTAGTGTGGTCCTCTGTGGTCTATCTGTGACTTACACCATAGATGGAAGGGAGCACTTGCTGCTGCCCTTTTTTTGTGCCAGGCCGTGCCTGGAGTCCCAGACATCCCTCCAAAGGCTCAGGCTCATGTATCATTTCAGATCCCTGGGCATGGATTTTGCTCCCCCTGACACTTTCATCTTCACTGTTGTTTTCTAACTTAGATGTTTGATATCACTGGTTACCTTGCCCTAGGCCAATATCCTTGACATGGTCCATATCTAAAGCCAATTCGTAGTGATTTCATGGGGTACTATTACTTCCTGGTTCCCTCTTGTCTCCTGAATGTGTCACAAGGTCAGCTATGCTTCTCTGTTTCTTTCCTGTGTGCACGTAACCCAGAGCTCTTGTCCCTCAAAAATTATTTATGCTTGGTTTGTTTTCTCAGGGCATACCAGCATCCTCTACT
Organism: Apaloderma vittatum; assembly: GCF_000703405.1. Lineage (NCBI taxonomy): Eukaryota > Metazoa > Chordata > Aves > Trogoniformes > Trogonidae > Apaloderma > Apaloderma vittatum. The sequence continues at coordinate 25,643 of NW_009727757.1, forward strand.
AAATCAGAGCAGAGCACATACTCAAAGTCTTCCTTATCTGCACAGTACTTTACCACAAGATGAGATAAACCCTGTTTTCTTCATGATGCTGTTTAATATCACAAGGTCAGTCTTAAAGGAATGTGGATAGTTTTGGGGACAAAGCTATGTAGTTTCAGTCTTCGATTTTTATACACAGATGATTTACGTTTTGTCTGACACTAACTTTAAAAGGTGTCTAGGAAGTGAAGCACATAAAGAAAAGAAATCTCTTGTTATACACCATCTGTTCTGAGCTACCTATCTGCTAGAGAAGAGACGTTGTAACCTTGACTGCTTAACAGAGGTTTACAGCTCTACATTCCTGCATCACTGTAAACTGGCTGGAATAGTGTGGTCAATAAAGTCAATGTATTTGTTTTATAGAAATAAACCTCTTAGCCTGCTACAAAGGTCAATTCTATTATTTTATTGAAAAAGACATGTCAAAGGGAATACAAATAAACCATAAACTTGGCATCAAGGCCCCCGTCTTCTCTCAAGGCTGCAAGTAGGTTGCATGCTTACTTCCAGGCAGCAACTATTTCTGAATCTGGAAGATAACATACTTTTCTCTCACACTTTCTTAGCACCTATAAACTCTAATATAATACTACTCAGTCCTATTTGTAGTAGCATATATTCAGTTCAGTAAGGTCTGGGCATAAAAATGAATGCATGTAGTTTCTGTCTCATCCATTTTTCACTTGCTTGTTTTTCTTACAGTATTCTTCTGCCTTTATGGGTCTGTCATCGCCTCCATTTTTTCCCCTCCATGTCCCCACCCCGCTTATTCTCCCTTACCTTTGTCACCTCGAGCTAAACATGACCACTGTGGTGAAGAATAACAAGAAAAGGAAGTCTAGGGAGAATCTCCATCCTTTGCTGGATGCAGAGGGAAGAGCACTGACCACCGATATGGAAAAAGCTGAGGTTCTTAATGCCTTCTTTGCCTCAGTCTTCAACAGCAAGACCGGTTGTTCTCTGGGCACATAGCCCTCTGAGCTGGAAGAAAGGGATGAGGAACAGAATAGGACCTGCATAATCCATGAGGAAATGGTCATGGACCTGCTTCATAAGCTGAATCCTCATAAATCTATGGAGCCTGATGGATTACACCCTAGAGTGCTGAGGGAGCTGATGGATGTGGTTGCCAGGCCACTCTCTGTTATCTTTCAGCAGTCCTGGTTAACTGGGGATGTCCCAATGGACTGGAGGCTGGCAAATGCAGCGCCCATCTTCAGGAAGGGCAGGAAGGAGGATCCTGGTAGCTACAGACCTGTCAGTCTCACCTCAGTGCCGGGAAAGGTGATGGAGCAAATAATCTCAAGAGCCATCACAGAACAATTAAAAGCCAACAGGGAGATCAGGCCCAGTCAGCATGGATTCATGAGGGGCAGATCTTCCTTGATCAATCTAATCTCGTTCTGTAACAAGGTGACC
>NW_009727758.1:0-47364 GCF_000703405.1 Apaloderma vittatum
TCCCCTGTTGCTTGAAAGGACAGACAGAATTACCTGACTTGTTAATATAATGGTTGAAGATGTAAAATAAATATTTACTGTGATGTGAGTGATTGTGCTCAGACAGTTAAGTTAATGGTATAGAAATGCCCATTGTATGCACAAAGAACCCTCATAAACATGTTTTCATCGATAAAAAGTATTATATAGACAAATAAATGTCGATACTAGTTACACTGTTTAAGCAGCTGTTTGCTGCCACTAACTTTTGTTCTTTTCATTCAACTTCAGGAAACTGAGTGTAAAATCCATATCGAATCCTCAGTATTTGGATAATGTGGGGAATCCAGCCATAAATGGGCTGTATGACTTGGCTTTGGGACCTCCAGACTCCAAAGAAGTGTGTGCAACTTGCATGCAGAACTTCAGCAACTGCCCTGGTCATTTTGGTCATATAGAACTGCCTCTGACTGTCTACAACCCTCTGTTTTTTGATGTATGTATGCTTAATTATTGTCTTGCTGGTGAAATGGGAAATGGTGCTCAAGCTGTCATACAGTTTGTAGTCCTTGAAAATAGTAAGGGTGCCAAGATCTGTCTTCTCTGTAAGTTTAAGTGTAATAACAGCAAATATAGTAGAACGTGTTTGTTCTGTCATGGTAGTTCAATACAAATAGACTCCTTAGACTTCTGTAAAATATTGTTCTAACTATTATTTTCTTCAATATCGATGAACAAGAGAGGGAGAATGTTGATCACTGTGACTTACTGTAGGGTCTCATGTCTTAATTAACTGGATGGCACAGTAAAAATTATTAGTTGTTTTCTTTAAATGACTGCTACAAACTTTCACAAAGAGCTGCCTACTTTTATCATAGGATCTCCAAGTGCTTCCTGGACATTCAGGGCTTGTTTTTGCTCTCAGTAGCTGTGTTGTACGTTCTGCCTAGTAGGTCCTCTTGTTCCCGGACAATTTGTTCTAGAAACCTGGATCAGTGTGGATAGAACCCAGTAAAATATCCAGTAATTTGGTGAGTGCAGATTTTACTGCTCAGGCCGGCTCTCAGGAGTCCCAGACTTCGGAGGTAGCAGAGAAAGCATGGAGAAAGGATTGAGGAGGATCAAGTTAGAGACCAATTAAGTAAACTGGATATTCACAAGTCCATGTGTCCTGATGGGATGCACCTGTGAGTGCTGAGGGAACTGGCAGAAGTCATTGCTGGGCCCCTCTCCGTCATCTTTGAAAGGTCTTGGAGAATAGGCAAGGTGTCTGAGGGCTGGAGGAAAGCCAGTGTCACTCCAGAGTTCATAAAAGGCAAGAAGAAAGATCCAGGGAACAACAGACCAGTCAGCCTCGCCTCCATCCCTGGAAAGGTAATGAAACAGCTTGTTGTGGGCATCATCTCAAAGTATGTGGAGGAGGATAAGGTTATTGGAAGTAGTCAACATGGATTTGCCAAGGAGAAGTCATGTTTGAGTCACCTGATCCAGCCCTCTGTAAGGGCATGACTAGGTGGTGAGGGGAGGGGAGGGCAGGGGATTTTGTCTGCCTTGACTTCAGCAAGGCTTTTGGCACTGTCTCCCACAGCATCCTCATAGGCGAGCTTAGGGACTGTGGGTGGGTTAAAAATTGGCTGAAAGTTAGAGTTCAGAGGGTTGTGAGCACAGCTGGAGGTCTGTAACTAGTGGTGTTCCCCAGGAGTCAGTACTGGTTTGGTCCTGTTCAATATATTCATTGGTAACCTCTATGAGGGGATAGAGCGTACCCTCAGCAAGTCTGATGACACAGAACTGAGAGGGGTGGCTGAGGCACCAGAAGGCTGCACTGCCATTCCATGAGACCTGAACAGGCTGGAGAACTGGGCAGAGAGGAACCTTATAAAATTCAGCAAGGACAAGTGTAGAGTTCTGCACGTGGGCAGCAATAACCCCGTGGATCAGTACAGATTAGGGGCTGACCTGCTGGGAAGCAGCTCCGTGGAAAAGGTCCTCGGAGTCGTGGTAGGCAGCAGGCTGACCATGAGCCAGCAACGTGCCCTCGTGGCCAAGAAGGCCAGTGGCATCCTGGGGTGCACCAAGAAGCGTGTGGCCAACAGGCTGAAGAAGTTTATCCTCCCCCTCTCCTCTGCCCTGGTAAGGCCAGATCTGGAGGCCTGCATCGAGTTCTGGGCTCCCTGGTTCAAGGAGGACGGGGAACTGCTGGAGTGGGGCCCAGAAAAGGGCTGTGAAGATGAGTGGGGAACTAGAACATCTCTGTTGTGAAGAAGGGTACTTGTGGAGTCTCCATCTCTGGAGACTTTCAAAACCTGTCTGGATGCCACCCTGTGCAGACTGCTTTAGGTGATCGTGCTCTCTCAGGGGGGTTGGACCAGGTGATCTCCAGAGGTCCTTTCCAAACCTGAACATTCTTTGATTCTGTGACATAATGTGTGTGCCAAGTAAATGCAAGAGTATAGAATTGTAAGTTCGCGGTGGCAGCAGAGAGCTGAAAAATGCTAAGGTTTATAGAAATCCATCACTCTCTTTAATTTATTAAAAAATAAAAAGAGGAAGAAGAAAGGCTGTCAAGAAGATTTCTTGCCTAGTGTGAAGTTTTGGGTACCATGTTGTCCTTTACAGGACAAGCTGTTAGCAGCTGTAATGACAGGGCTGTGTAAGAGCAGCCTTGGTTGCAGAGTTGCTGCAGATGTGACGGGTTTTCTCTGTCTATTATCTGTATATCCTGCAGATAGTTTGTGTACAGATCATGTTTTGCATATGAGTTTGTGTGGTTGAAATTGTTTTTCAGTCCAATTCTATATAATTGAGTTCAACAATTAATCTATTTTCTCAATTATAGTAGCACTTTATTTAAGTTCAAATCAATTTATCTGCTTGCTTACTGTGTAAGCTAGTAAATCTACAGGATAACTGTTTTCCTTCTTTTTTTTTGTTTCCAGAAATTATACCTTCTAATTCGAGGTTCTTGTTTAAATTGTCACATGCTGACATGTACTCGAGCTGTGGTTCACTTGCTGCTAAGTCAGCTGAAGGTTCTGGAGAAAGGGTTGCTTCATGCGGTCCATGATCTTGAGATCATTCTGAACAGGGCAAGTACTGTGTATTTCTCCATTTATTTTTGAATTGATAGTCCTGCAACTGTAGAGCTATCCCAGTTTCTTCTTTCCGTTTCTTTTAGTTTTTAGAGCAATGCGCAGATGCAACAGGCTCAGAAATTGAAGAAGAGTTAAATCACCACGTTCAGGAAATATTACAGAGTTATCAAACAGAGGATCAGTGTTCAAATGTAAGTACAGTCAGTGCTTCTCCTGAGACATCAGGTTTTGTCCTCTTAAAATACTAATGTGCAGAAGGCAGTCTGGCTTTGTGCAAACTCTAGATTTTGTCCTGGAGTTGTGAACTGTGTTATATCTAGAGGGCTTTCTGGGGGAAATGTCTGAAATTAAACTTGAAAAGATTTTATGTCCTCTTAGTTTAATTTGCAAAGGGAAATGTTTTAGTGGTGTGAAGTATCATATAAAAATAATCTTTTATTGTCAGTACATTACAGATGTTGATGCTGGTCTCTGTGGTGCTCCAGCTGTTTTGAGCTGCAGAGCATCAGTTAAGTGAAAGTTTTAGAAATTCTCATTTCCATTGAAACGCAGATTAATGTACATTGTTAGCTAAAGGAAAGTATCAGTGAAAATTTTAAAGATCTAACGTCTTAGGGCAGATCTGTTTATAAGCCAAGCCTGATTCCCTAATGACTTGTTTCAAACCTCACCTTAAATACTTCGTAAATCGTACGTTCTTGAGCAGTCAAAAGAAGTGACTTTTATCAGTCTGCTACCTTCTTAAATCATCCTTAGAGAAAAGCTTTAAAATTGACCTGATAAATAAAGACTAATTATGCAATAAGTTTAAAAGGAAGGGTGTGAGCACTGAGGGGTGTTTGTTTCCAGCAAATATGATGAGGTGATGGAAGAATGCTAGAAATCAAGGCAGGAATTAAATCAGTACAAGGATGTGTGTGCAGTGATACTAATAATGTTGGTGCTCATAGTTGATGTTAATTGTGTCGTGTTTAGTGAATTCTTCATATCAAATGTTTTAATGTATTTTTGTTGTTTTCATTGGGTTTAAGTATTTTTTTTCCCTTTATCAGGTCAAAAACGTATGCGAGTGTAGAAATAAACTGATAGCACAGTTCTGGAAAGCACATATGAGTTCAAAGAAATGCCCGAATTGCAAGTAAGTTGAACCGCACGAGGAAGTAAATAGCTGGCATAAAGTTAAATATTCTGAGCATTTGTATTAACTTTTATCTGCCTTTTCTGGCTTTCTTTTTTGTTTCCTTTAAGATCCAGGAGATCACTAGTGCGGAAAGAGCATAACAGCAAGCTGACAGTGACCTACCCCTCTGCAGTGTACCATAAGGCGGGAGGGGAAGGCATTCTGGATGAGCCAGCAGGTAAAATCTGCGTCATCTTCTTCAATACGTTTGCACTTATGTCTTTGTATTTAAGATATGCGGATTCCTAGCAGTGACTATGCACTTGTGATTCATATATAAAAAATATAAATAAAAGAGCAGTGGGAGAGCACCCATCTGTCTTAAATTTCTCTATTTGCAAACCTTCCATGCTTTTGCAGTGTCAAGTGTCTGTATGTCAGGACAAGAAGTACAAAAGCATAATCTGTGTCAACTCGAATTCATTTTTGGGACACTTCATTTTTGGCGGGGAGATGATTTTCTGGTAGGGTGGGTAAAAATTAACTAGGAGGAAGATGACTTTGCTTCAGAGAGAAAATCACACAATCCTTTTACAGAATAATTTCCCTTTAAAGAGGAAAAGACAAAATAAAGTAGGTGACACTTTCTAGTCTTAGCTAATCTAGTATTTAAATCACTTTTAAACATTTTTAAAACTTTTTTTAAACTTTTATTTAAAAAATTTTCCAACTTTTTTCAACTTTTTTCAACTTTTTTCAACTTTTTTCAACTTTTTTCAACTTTTTTCAACTTTTTTCAACTTTTTTCAACTTTTTAAAACTTTTTAAAACTTTTTAAAACTTTAAAACTTTTTAAAACTTTTTAAAACTTTTTAAAACTTTTTTAAAACTTTTTTTAAACTTTTTTAAACTTTTTTTTTTAAACTTTTTTCCTTTCATTGTATCGTTGATCCTCTACACAACCAGGTAGAATGGAAGTGGATCCGTGTATCAATTATTTAACCCTTAGAAAAGGTTTGTCCAGAGAGCTTATTCTATTTGCTAGGCTGTAGTTTAAGGACTTGATGAAATCTCTGGAGTTGTGGCTGAAAAAGCACAAAGTCCATCATGGATTTTAGAGCTAAAGGGTCAGATCTCTGCTTTAACATCCTATCCGTAACACATTGAGCATCCTATCTGTAACACAGTCCACAAAGGCAGGGAAGTTTGTTGAGTTTGTTGAGGGACAACATTGATTTCACTCCACGAAACTGTAGGACACTACTCTGTTTTTTTTTATTTGAGCCCCCTTACAACTGTCCAAAATCTGAGGGCATGTTTTATTAGGCTAGGGAAGAAAATCGTTGTTCTGGAAGGTCTGGCAAGTTGCTAGATGTAGAATACCTTGCCTTACCGCAGGAAGCTTCAGAACTACCCGTGTTCTTGCAGTCTCTATTAACCTTCACAGCTTCACAGGTCAGAAATATCTTCCTCCGGTCAGAGTTCAAAGACCAAGGCTGTAACACCGCTTGGTTCCTTTCGGCACAGTGAGGTATTAGAGTTTTGGATGCAGTTATTCGTATAGAATCTTGGAGGGAGTGCTTTTAACCTTGGCGCTGATGCTTTTGTGTTCAAGGGATGGAAAAGTTTTCTGTGTGAAGGAATGAGGAATGGGGAATTTAAGTTTTTCACGTGGAAAAATCTGGATTTTTGCACCTTAGCCGAAAGAAGAGTAGGAAACTTTATCTGAGGTCGTGGGAGAGTTGCTTTTGTCGAATCGTGTGCTTTGGCTTGCCTGGGACTCAAGGGGCTGGCCTGCAAGGGAAGTGGAAATTGAGACCTAAAACCTCTGGCTTTTTTTTTTTTTTTTTAAAAAAAATGTACCATTGTGCTTTTCGGTAGCAAAACCATATGTTTTCCTTCTTGCCAAAGTACAGCTAGCCCAGACTCTAAGTTACAATATAGATGGGTTGCTGACTGTCGCTGTTGTCTCATCCAGTTGGGTGTTTCATGGGGATGTGGATCTCGCTGGTGATGGTTGAATCCCACTTCTGTGCTCACCAGCTGCAGGCTGACCCTTGATTTGTGTTTTGGGCAGTGCATGACAGGATTTGAAGGAGTCCAGCTCGCCATTAATCAAACAAAGCATACGCTTTAGATGTTAAAGTTCATTTTTTTTCAGTTCCTTAGACTGATACCCATTAGTCACAGAAATGGATTTTTTTTTTTCTATGCCGGGAAGGCTCTTACTTAGTTAATTTTATATCCCCAAAGCAAACAGGTTAATGATATTTTAATGCAGATGTCAGCCAGTATATTATGTGTGTATTTCCATTCCTTCTCTGAGCTGGAAGCACTTATTGCAAGCAAAAAACCTGACTTTCAAAGTAACCTCTTGTGATTTTTTTTAAACAATTTTTAATTTTATATTTTTATTTTTCAGCTCTTGATGAAAGTCAGTTAGGGAAGAGAGGATACCTGACGCCGATGACTGCCAAGGAATACATCCTGGCTCTGTGGAAGAACGAAGGTGGTGGTTAAGAGCAGTGTTACTTTGTTTTTTGTATCACTCAGTGGATAAAGTCTGTAAATGCTCCTGTATGAACTCCTTGTCAAATCATCACCTGTTGATCAACCATTCTCAAGTTCTGGCTCCCCACAAATCACGATTGTTATTCACAGAGAATTTGATGTTCATATGATGCTGCATCTAATATTCCCCACGGTTCCATCGGTTAAAGCCTGAGAATGTACTTAGCAGTCTCATCTTTTTAAGTTCCCTGTGCTCTGAATCTGTTGCCAGGAAAAAAAAAAAAGAAGTTTCAGGTATCGGCCACAGCTAGTAGCTGACAGCCGTTTCTTCCTGCTGGATTTTTTTTGCTATGCTCTATATTTCTATTTGGAATTGTTTCTGAAAAATCATGTACGTGACTAAAAAGAATGACGGCAGTTCTTTCTAAAGTGTGCCTAAATTTTTTTATTTTCAACAAACTAGATAGTGTTCAACTTAGCAGACTCTTTTGACTTGATGCACCAAATGCATCTGGGAATTTGGATTTCCAAACAATAGCATGATAATGAGTTTATATTTCCTATTGTATTTTTTTTAGGTTTCTTTCTGCGTTATCTCTTCCCTGGGATGGATCCCCATGAGAGTTCAGGATTCAGTCCAGACATGTTTTTTTTAGATCTGATTGTGGTTCCACCTTCAAGGTAAAATTTCACCCCCGAAATGTAGAAATCACAGGATTTAGTCCATACTTTTTGCAGACATCTGTAGTACAGACACTGATCTGCTACAGTGTCAGTGGAGTGCTAAAAAAATAAAGAATAAAAATTACAGCAGTAACTGATGCTGAGTTTTATTATAACTTCAAACAAGTTTGTTAAAAAAAATGAAATACTAATTATGAGAAAAAATGTATTTTAGTATTAGCATTTTAAATTATTGTAGAACAGTACAACTGTATAGTACTGGTAGAATTTCTTCTTAAGGAATCACTCATCTTTTATGACTGTCCCAGTACAATATATGAATTTTTAAGCGCTCACTGTTAGTTTATAGCGATTATTTTTCATGCATTGAAGACTTAGTTTAGAATGTTTGAAGTTTATCATGCTCCTTTTTGGTGATGTGAATCTTGTAAAGTAATTTTGGTCTGCTGCAGGTATCGTCCCATAAATCGTGTTGGAGACCGACTGTTTACGAATGGTCAGACTGTGAACTTGCAGGCTGTCATGAAGGATGCCAAAGTGATACGGAAACTCTTGGTTTTCATGGCAAAAGAACAATGTCAGCCAATAAAAATTACAGAAGAAATCCAAACAGTAAGAGTTGCTGGTTACCTTATTCTTTGGGTTTTGGATATATGGGCTGAGTTCAGGTAGGCTTCTGTTTAAACTGTTCCAGTCACAATTTTTGCGCGAGATGTTGGGAGTTATGTGCTGTTGGAGATGTTCTCCATGGCTTTGTTTTTAATATCTTATGCCTCGTTCTGCTCACCCACCTGGTGCAAAGGGAAAAGCATTTTACGCGGACTCCTTTAGCCGTGTTTTTTTATATTAGGTCACTGTACGTGAAACATAATGGGCTCCTGTTACTGGAGAATGCAACGTGTAATACAAACAGTTCACAGTAAAACTTTCCCAGCATCTCATGAAATGAAAAACGATGGGGGAGAAAAGCTACTTTATCTTAGCCTAGTAGAGCCACTTGGTTCATGGTTGGTTTTGACCATTGATTTCTAAATAGAACCAAAAATTCACTAATAACCTTAATTAGTAGCAATGCTTATTTGCTGCCAGCCAGCTCACATGGTTATATAGTGGCAAATAATTACATCTGTCACCATGTTTTTTTTCATATTAGTTCATTAATTGTGTTACTGAGGGTTCCTTGATACTGGACTCGGTTTCAGTTGAACTTGATTCACATCTTCAGTGTAAAACGTTTTGCAAACATTTTTATTTACTCAGAATCTGGCCACTAGATGGAGATATGTTCTTAAAACGTTTGGTGTGGTGCAGAGCTGATGTGCTTTTGCTGTGACTGGCATCCCGACGTTTAGACCGTGAGAGCAAAGTGATGTAGGTGGTAAAAGCTCTTGGGTTTATACTTTTTAATCTAAGAATAGGACTTTTGGGTAGCACAGTGATTTGTAGCACGGACTGACTAGCCAGTAACATCTAATTTGGAAAGAGAACTGTTACTTACCAGGAGATGATTGATTAGCAATCACCTTTTAAAATCCCACTGGTGTATGTAGCTGTGGTGTTGGGGTATCTCCCAGCCAAGTCACTTTCTAAAGCTTGACAGCTGATCTGTCTGAGGCACTTACCTGTAATATTTTGAAAGTTAAATTTATGTTGTTAAAGCTTTTTTTTTTAAAAAAAAAATAAATTGGTATCCTTAATGAGGTGCAAAATAGTGGCCAGTGTTTCATTTGCTACTTAATACTACAATTTCAGCTTAGGAAACAGAAAGTATTTTTTGTGAAGTCCAAGTTTTTGATTTCTTTTTCTGTAGGAGACAGGAGAGAATGATGAACCCCTGGACCATTCTATCCTGACACAGATTCCAGGACAGACCATTGCAGATAAGCTCTACAACGCTTGGATCCGTCTTCAGAGCCATGTCAACATTGTATTTGATAGTGACATGGACAAACTGATAACAGAAAAATACCCTGGTATTCGTCAGGTGGGTGGAGGACAGAATCCAGACTTTGTGTGTCACAGACACACAGGAAAAGTTAAAAAAAAAGAAGGTGGTAGGTTAAGAAAAAAAGTGAAATATTTATGGTCAGCATGTAGGCGTTTTCATGATACTTATCACTATAATATCCGCAGAATCTGTCTGATGTTGCATGCTTTCACATTTTAATCATTAACTTCTGTTTTTAAAGCTATTAGAGAAAAAAGAAGGACTATTCCGCAAGCACATGATGGGGAAGCGTGTGGATTTTGCTGCTCGATCAGTCATTTGCCCCGATATGTACATTGGAACCAATGAGATTGGCATTCCTATGGTAAGAATAAATAGAGTGTTTCTTTTTGGTGCAGCTGGAGCTGAACTACACTGTAACGCTTTCAGCTACATAGCAAGCCCTTAAAATACAGAAATTTTCTGATTCATCAGAACTCTATCCTTCCCAGTGTGCCATAGCTGTATGTTACTACTATGTATTAATAAAGAAGTAGCATTGAAGAGCAAGGAATTCTTACTGTTACACTGAATGCCACATCTGGGAAAGAGGATTAGTGAAAAAGGAAAAGGTGTACTTGCTTCTGGTGCAAACTTTATAAGTAGATCTTATTTCTCTTGTGGTCTCTGAACAGGGTATCTTGTAACAGCTATGGCAGCCTTTAAGGAAAGGCCATAATAATGTCACCAACTTCATTCTTAATGATTTTTAGCCACTCGGAGATGATGCCAAGCCTGAATTCTAGCTTTTCATTATATCTTCTTTGCTGCTCGCCTGCCTGCAAATAGTGGACCTAGTGATAACGTGCTTTTTCTCTATATTTCTCAGTTTGTTTGCAGAATCCAAAATTGTGCTTTCATATTTTTTTAATTTGCTAGTTGAGTTTTCCTTTTTTACTGCAGTAGAAAAACATAAAAAGGACATAGCTTCTGTTCTTGTAGTAGAGGATTTTAAAAGAGAAATGTATTTATTTGGCATGACAGTAGATTGAGGAGGAGATGCATCCAGGAGCTTAAAGGAATTTACATTTGCTTTCTACTGAGTTAACATTTAACACTATTTCTGCAGTGACTTAAGCTCTGTTTTAAGCCCAAGTTTGAACAGCTTGGTATTTCTCACTTCTTTTCCCTCCTGTCTAGGTATTTGCTACCAAACTGACTTACCCTCAGCCAGTCACTCCCTGGAATGTGAAAGAGCTGCGGCAGGCTGTCATCAACGGCCCAAAGGTTCACCCCGGCGCCTCCATGGTCATTAACGAAGATGGATCTCGGACGGTGTTGAGCGCCAGCAGCCTCACCCAGAGGGAAGCCATAGCCAAGCAGCTCCTTACTCCATCAGCAGGCGCCCCCCCGACGGGGCTGAAGATTGTGAGTACCGCAAAGGGTTTGTCAGATGTGTCTTTAGATTTTTGTTTGGTTTTTTTTTTTAATATATTAATATTAGTGTTATTGATAGTGATTCCAATGGGCCCACTCACAAAGACTCCCAGGGCAGGGTTATTTTGTCTTAGTAAGCAGCTGAGAAAAAGTTAGGGGGAGTGGGAAGAAAGACTTGATACTTTTTCAAATTCTAAAAGCCATTTTCCATCCTAAATTTTACTCTTAATATGTTTGGTCTTGAAAACGGAAGGATGTTATTAATGTATATAAATACCTGAGCCATGGGGTTCAAGAGAAAGGTGCCAGTCTCTTCTCAGTGGTGCCCAGTAATAGGACAAGGAATAATGGGTATAAGCTGGAACACAGGCGGAGCCCTGTTGAAATGAGGAGAAACTTCTTCCCTGTGCGGGTGCCGGAGCCCTGGCCCAGGCTGCCCAGAGAGGGTGTGGAGTCTCCTGCTCCGGAGCCTTTCAAACCCTCCTGGACGCGTTCCTGTGTGGCTGCCCTGGGGGATCCTGCTCTGGCAGGGGGTTGGACTGGGTGATCTCCAGAGGTCCCTTCCAACCCCCAACATTCTATGAGTCTATGCAGTGTGTGGCATTCATCTTGCCAAGATGTGGAGGAGTTTTTCCTTTGCAGCTGACTGTTCTTGGGAAGTTCTAGCAGTGTAGAAGATAAAATATTGCTTTCATTTTGTTCTTTTATGTCCCCCTGCCTCCCTGTCCTCAGTAAATTCAATCTTTTTTTCCTCTCCTTTTGAAATACTACGTAGGTTCTGTATTTGGAGCAGGTTTTGGGTGGTAGTTATGAAGACTGAAATTCCGTGTACTTGTAGAGTAGGTACAACACAAGCAGTTGCTGTGACGTGTCTTCTAGGAGCAGGGTGTCTGTGAGTATGTACGGAGTAGAGACCTCAGTTATGTCTGAGGCCGTGCTGGTGGTGGCACTGACCGGGAGAGGAGAGCTCTGTTGTTTAGCACTGACTGCTGGAACCTGGGATCCATCTTCCCATCACCGTCCCCTTTTACAGAAGAAACAACCGCACTGATCACGCATCTGTTCGTACAAACAGGAACATTTGTGAAATGCTTGTATCAGATGTTTCTTTGGAGCTGCTGGACAGTTTTTGTTCTCTGTGCCACAGCTTAATCAACCTTTGAAACTTCTTAATAACTGTATCTCTGTCCCTTGCAAGAGTTGAGAACTTATTATCTAACCACTAGGGCAAGTGTTTTGTTGACGAAAAGTCTTTTTTCAATGTCTATTACATATACTCCTGTCTCTGATAGAGGTGTGGTAGAGATGGGGAGGGACTTTACTAGAGTGTCCACTGATAGGACAAGGGGAAAGGGGTTTAAGTTGAAGGAGCATAGATTTAGGTTGGACCTTAGGAAGAAATTCTTCAGTACGAGGGTGGCAAGACTTTGGAATAAATTGCCCAGAGATGTTGTGGCTGCCCCCTCCCTGGAGGTGTTCAAGGCCAAGTTGGATGGAGCCTTGAGTAGCCTGATCTAGTTGAGAGGCGTCCCTGCCCGTGACAGGGAGGTTGGACTAGATGATCTCTAAGGTCCCTTCCAGCCTAGGCCATTCTATGATTCTATGATTTAATATTTAAGGCAGAGTATTTCTGTGATGTCAGCTCTCTCAGAATCTGTCACAGAGGTGAATACAGCAGTATTTAGACTGTACAAACAGCTTATCGTACTCCTCTTGATAATCACTTCCATGGCTATATGGGTGTTGTTGACAAAGAAAATAAAATGAGACTGTTTTGAGAGTCTCTGTTTGAGATAAGAATTGTGTTGTACTCAAACCTGATTTTACAACTGGGGACATCCCCGGCCTCTGCTTCAGCTACTGGGTCATATTTTAACTTTATTTTAGGATGTGCAGTGCTGGGTGTATGGCGACTGGTATTATCTGTTCGGCCCAGTTGGCTTTGGATAGATAGTTTATTTTTGTCATTTACAAATGGTATAATGTTCTTTCTTTTCCAGTCTTTCACCCCTATAGTGCTGAGGGAGAGGAAGGGTTGGTAGAGCATGGCTTGCACACCATTAACTTGGTTTGATCACTGTGGTTTGGGGAGTTAATGGGGGATATGCAGCCGTAGAGTGTGGTTTGGTAGAGAGCAGAAGGGTGTTCAGGGGCAAGTAGTCTTGATTCTCTTAGAAAATTTTGCATGGAATGTTAATATTTGAAAAAACATGTTTTGGATGTGCACATATTTAAGACACAGTCCTTTCAGAAGCACGCATGGAAATGCTTTATAGGCAGCAACCAACATTTTCTTGCAGGTGTGTCGACATATTAAAAACGGGGATGTCCTTTTACTGAACCGCCAGCCCACTCTTCATAGACCCTCCATCCAAGCTCACCGAGCCCGCATCCTGCCTGGAGAAAAAGTGCTGAGGCTTCATTATGCCAACTGCAAGGCTTACAACGCTGATTTTGATGGCGATGAAATGAACGCCCATTTTCCACAGAGTGAGCTGGGCAGAGCAGAAGCCTACACCTTAGCCTTTACTGATCAACAGTATCTGGTTCCAAAGGTCAGATAAATTTATTCCTGTGTGAAATCACTTTGATTTATTTGCTTGTTTGTTTTGTCTAATGATAAATATGATAGTGGTTTATTTTTTTAAAAAAAATTCTTTTTGAAATTTAGTCCTAGTTTCTGTTCTGTCTCCACTTGTCATTCTCTTTTTCTCAAGAAGGCCCAGCACAGCCAAACCATCTCGTTCCTTTTAGTGTTAAATGTCCAGAAGAAATTTAGAGAAGAGTTGTGCTGTGAGGACAGGTACAAGTTGTGGGACCTGCTAGCACGTGGCTTATTATCCCACCCCAACCCTTTTCCTTACTCTCTCCTCAGGATGGGAAGCCACTTCCTGGCTTGATCCAGGATCACATGATTTCTGGAGTCAGCATGACAATCCGGGGCTGCTTTTTCACCAGGGAGCAATATATGGAGCTTGTTTACCGAGGATTAACGGACAAAAAAGGAAGAATTAAAATCTTTCCTCCTGCCATTATGAAACCACAGCCATTATGGACAGGAAAGCAGGTAGTTAATCATTTGTTGGATTAAAAGAATGTTGACGATTCCAAAGTAAGCAGAATGCAAATGTTAAAATCAGTGGTGCTGAGGGTTGCTGAAAAGGCAGATCTCATCATCTAATCGACATCGATCTTGGTGTGTGTTGTTGAGCTGTGAGAGTTATTTTTCATTTAAAACGACTGTATTGGAATAGCACTTTTACTTTACTGCTCTCAAGAGTGTTGCAGATAGAAGTATAGTGCTGCAGTTTACAGGCGTTGGAGCAGAGGAGGAATGTGTTGGTCATAATAAACTAAGTTTGGCCAGGTCAGTGTTCTGAACTCTAGGGATGTAGGTAAATAATCTGATATTTGACTTTTTGGTTGATGTAATACCTGAGAAGCCTGATTGAGTGTTCTGTTTTCTACTATTTAGGAGAGTTTAACATTCAATCCAAGTATTGTGTCCCATAGCAGAGTAAGAGAAATTCTCCCAGTTTCTCCTGTAAAACCCAACAGACAACTCTTTTCTTTTCTTTTTTTTTTTTTTAAATGCATGTGTGTGCATATATATCTAATTATTGGAAAAAGTCTTTGGTGCCATATGTTTCTGAATAATTATGTGTCTCAGCTTATTAATCTTTCAAAATCTGGAGTAGCAAGAGGATATTCCTGTCTTGCAAACTTCAGATTTCCAAGCTTTTAAAGCTTTGCTCTCAGTGGAAAAAAATACGTATAGGATGTTGCTTTTCTCCTCCAGGCCAAATTCTTTATGTTGAGTAGGAAATAAATAGTTCCTGCCACTCTTCCTGTCTCTTTTTAGGTTGTTTCTACGTTGTTAATAAACATCATTCCAGAAAACCACGATCCTCTGAATTTGACTGGGAAAGCTAAGATTGGTGGAAGAGCCTGGGTAAAAGGACCTGCAAACAGATGTCTGAATCTTGATTCAATGTGTGAATCTCAGGTATGCTGGGGCAGCAGCTCTGGAGGTTGGACCGGGCTGGGTTATAATAAAATGGTGTATACAGTAGAGGAATGGGAGATTAGGAAGCTGGAAACAGGTTTTCAGCAACAGTTACTGCCAGAAGGTGGTGATTAGAGGATAGGCCTGGGGGTCAGGAAAAAGTGTTCTGATCCTGGCTGATGCGGATTCCATCTGGCTTTATTAAATCATGTTTCTTCATTGTTTGGCTTGATAGGTACAAAAATACAGATGGCGTTAGAAGTTTTATTTCTATCATAAATTCAGAAAGTATAGACATTTAACTATTCACCAATATGTGGGCTTTTTAAACTTAAACCTATTTTCATGTAGGTTATGCAGTAAAATCTGTAGAGATTGTAATAAGATCAAACTTTCTGGTTTCCTGCATAGCTGTGGTTTATTTTTCAGGTTATTATTAGAAATGGGGAATTACTCTGTGGAGTCTTGGACAAAGCTCACTTTGGCAGCTCTGCCTATGGCCTGGTCCACTGTTGCTATGAGCTCTATGGAGGTGAAACGAGTGGCAAAGTGCTAACGTGTCTCGGACGCCTCTTCACTGCTTATCTGCAGCTCTACAGGGGATTTACAATGGGTGAGTAACATAAGGACTAATTCACTTGAGCCGTGGTCCAGCACCTCCTGAGATATAAACCAGACATTGTTGGGCATAACGCATGCTAAGACTTCTGTAAATAACATTTTTTGCAAGACTCTCCTTGAGTGGGATAGCTGTTTGCCAGCCTTTTTTTTTGGTCTGTTTTATTCTGGTTGGTGCATAGCTGGCCTTGTAGGCGTAGAAATAAAGTATAATCTTGAGTATGTCCATCAAATTCTCTTTTCTCTCCCGCCTAGTCAAAGTGTGCACATTCTAAATGTCTCATGTATAGATCAAAACCTCGCATGAGCCTTGGTTACTTTTACATCTCTGTAAAAGAATTGTTGCGTAGTAACCAGAACAACTGATAATGCAAGATGAAGAATTTTGAGGGATGATTAACTGAGTTTTGCATATCTCATTTGATGGTACATCTTTTGGTAAATGTCTGACTTTCTTTACAGCTTTGCAAACTCATACAAAAATGCACTTGGCCTGACATAAAAACGTGACCTTTACTGTACTCTCTCTTCTTGCAATAGGTGAAATATTTCAAATTACCACGTAGAGCTTTACGAGATGGTTTTATACTAATGAAATACTTAGAGTATATAGCAGCAGGAGTGTTTAAATTGGCTTTTACCTGAAGGCACAATATGATCATTTAGAGTTTTTGTAGACAGCAGTAGTGAGGAACCAGCAGACTGCTGTGAGGCAAGGAGAAGGGAAGGAGATCACTTGCAGGACTCCTTACAAACAGCTTCAGGAGTTAGGGTTCCAACCTTTGATTTGATCTGAACTGTTGTTCTCCTGGCCCTGTCAGGGCCCGTATTTTTAGTTTACCTTTTTAAAAAAAGCTAGGAAGTGGCAGATTCTGCAGCGTTCAGCTGATAGAAACTTTGACGTGGATGGAAGATAGAAAACATTTTGATGTAGCTGGCCTATAACACATTTGTTTATGCAGGTGCACTGATTAAGGTTTTACAGACACTGTTGAAGTTAAAACTTCTTAAATTAGGGTGTTGCTTTTGCCATCTTAATGCTTAGCTTAGTTGATGTTCCATGATTACTTTCACAGCCTATGCCTTCACCCTCAAAAAGCCAATCATTTTTTTTCTTATCAAACTGTTAGCCTGATTTTAACATTTATTATATGTTTAATTGTGACTTTTTTTCCCCAGCTCTTTGCTCTCAAAATCCTTGATGCCAAGTGTTGTTCCTTCCTTGATCCCTTCTAGTTTAGATCATTATGGGCTCTGTCTCATCTTTAACAGGGATTGAAGATATTTTGGTTAAACCTGAAGCAGACCACAAGAGGCAAAAAATCATTGAAAAGTCAACCCAGCATGGTATTGAAGTAAGGCTGTCTTGCAGAATTCCCCCCCACCAATTAAAAATTTTTGAAATCCTGCCCTGCTTAAATATTTTTGAAATCCTGCCCTGCTTAAATATGCCTGCTTAGCACCTAAAATCCCCTGTATTTTACTTTCAGGCTGTTAGAGCTGCTCTTAATTTGCCAGAAACAGCGCCATGTGAGGAGGTCCAAGGGAAATGGCAGGATGCCCATCTCTGCAAAGACCAGAGGGATTTTAACATGGTTGATCTGAAATTCAAGGAGGAAGTAAACAATTACAACAATGAAGTTAACAAGGTTGGCATCGAGGCATCTGTGTATACTAATCTTGTTTGGAGTCTTTCTTATTAAGTTAATTTAATGTCGATGAGGGGTGCCTGACTCTTCTGGAGGCTGAAGTTTTCCATCTGTCCCCAGCATGAGGCTTCATATATTGCCTCTCCACCTCAGCCTTGTCCTCCTTGAATGAGAAGATGGCTTAATAATCAAAACATTTTTAAAATTATAAATGCAGTGGTTGTTTTTACGCATTGTTTCACTTTCTTAAAAGCGTTCAACAGGAATTGCTTTGGTTTATTCTTTTCTTAATAGAGGTTTGCTTTTGTTCCCTTCACCACACCACAACTCTGTAGGTTTGCATGCCCCTTGGACTCCACAGGAGCTTTCCAGAGAACAATTTGCAGTTGATGGTACAGTCAGGAGCCAAAGGATCCACTGTAAATACCATGCAGGTAACGACAGCCACGGTACTTAGCAGCTGCATGTGTTGATGTGATTTGTCTGAGAATGTCAGCTATTGAGAAGCTCTGCTGTGGATATCTAATACCAAAGCAGGGCTTTGGGAATAGAAGCCTTTGGCATGGAGAAATTGTAGAAGAATATAATAGAGACCTCAGTGGGTGATGGAGGAGAGTCAGTGTTTATTATGACCTTCTATTTCTGGATCAGGTCTCAGTACATCAGGATTTATAGAAACAGTAGACATTTTTTTTTAGAAGGAATGCTACAGATCACATAAAGCTACTGTAGGAGAAAGAACTTTTTCTGGCTTCTGTTGGAGACTGACCCCTCTGTTTCCTGCTTCCGCTGCTGAACAGGAACAACTAAGTCTTACTTTGATTTGGGTAGAAGTGGCAAGGATGCTTTTTCATTTTGCCTTCTGCAACACAGATGCCAAGCAAGAAACATTATATAAAAAGGCCACCTAAAATTCTGCCTCTGGTGAGAGAGAATGGCCAAAGTTCAAGAGAGAGAGGATTTTGTTTTGATTTTTTTTGTTCTGTTTTTAGTACACTACTGAGACCTGGCGAGGGTAATGTAGGGAGCTAAAGCAGATTTATGGTATTTTTAGTTTTACATCTCTTGGTATTAAAATAAATATACAGAACAGAGATGTTTAGGATGAGTCAGGGGGCTGGAATAACTTAAAAAGACAGTTGAGATCTGTGTGGCTTTTCTGCCCATCAGTGGCAAGAACACCTAATGAACAGGTTGACATTTAGTTTAAGAACATTTAGCAAGCATTTTAACTTCCTCTACTGTGTTTTTCAAGAAAAACTGTTGAACTTATGTGAGGAAAAAATTTTGATGGGAAAGTGATGTTTCCTTTTTTGTCCACGTTTAGATTTCTTGTTTGCTGGGCCAGATTGAGTTGGAAGGTCGAAGACCTCCCCTGATGGCATCTGGCAAATCGCTGCCGTGTTTCCAGCCCTATGACTTTTCCCCCAGCTCGGGAGGATTTGTGACGGGAAGATTTCTCACCGGGATCAAACCTTCAGTAAGTTTAATACTGGTGTTTATACTGAGCTTTTTTTACATATTGGTGTTTTATTAGAGAGTGTTTGCGACAATAGATAAATAGACTTTGTTCACCCTGCTTTCGTATGTACCTTTTGAAGAGGAGCATAAATTGCCAGTTTCGGTTTAGTTCTCATCAGAACGCTGATGGTTTTGTGCTTGTGTTCAGGAATTCTTCTTTCACTGCATGGCCGGCAGGGAAGGTCTCGTGGATACAGCTGTCAAAACCAGCCGTTCTGGGTACCTTCAAAGGTAAGAGGCTTGTTCTAGAGCTTGAGCCTTTAAAAGCTTTTGTTTGTTTGTGGGCTTTGGTGTTTTTTTGCTGTTTTTTTTTTTATTTTTTTTGTAGGGTACTGTAAGCTGGAAGAAGCACCTGTATTGCTTAAATTAACTTCAGTGTACTTGCATTTCAGAAGAGTGTTTAGTCTCTGAGTGTTGAATGTTTGTTATAAGCCCAGCTTTCTAAAGGATTAGATCAAGAGGAACTTTTCTCTGGCACATAGCAGCAGCAGCAACTTCTCATTTCAGAGAAATCTTTTTAATGTTACAAGTAAAGATACACAAATTCCAGGCAACTCTGCTTTTTCTTGGCCATTTTGTGTGTCATCTTTTTCCAATCAATTTGATGGAACTTTTCAATATTTTCAGAGGGATTTCAATGCCTTCCTTTTTAAGGAAGGATTCCCCCTTCTTTCAGACAACTGTTTTAAGAACGACAGCAGAAATACAGAGTAATTTGCTCTTTCATTTTTAAGTCACTTCAGTCCAAGGGAACTGGAGGGAGCAACCTGCAGAAAGCTTTGCGGTACCACTGAGCATTTCATCTCTGTGTTGTGTCTGATTTTTGGCTTCCAGAATTCCTGATCAGTCCTTAAGTGCACTTGAGACATTAATGAAAACAATATTTTTCATATTAAGAGTTATATCATCCTTGTTGCTTTGTAGCTTCTTTACAGTGGGGTTTTCCTTTTTTTTTTCCCCTTTCTTTCTGTGGAACAGGTGTATCATAAAGCATTTAGAAGGACTGGTGGTTCAATATGACCTGACTGTACGAGATAGTGATGGCAGCGTGGTGCAGTTTCTATATGGAGAAGATGGGCTTGATATCCCTAAAACTCAGTTCTTACAACCCGAGCAGTTTCCTTTCATTGCGGAAAACTATGAGGTAGAACACCTAAATCTTAAGTATTTATGTGGGGTGAAGGAGGAGACTGAGATGCAAAGTTAATACCTGACATACCTCTTTGGGACCCAGTGGCATAGTAGTTATGGTCACTCTCAGAGTAACCTGTGCTTTTATTTGCCATTGTTTTCAAAATGCGGAAGCAAATCTTAAGCCTGGCACAATTTGAGCAGTCTCAGTTTCCTGTGGGCATCAAGTACTCTCCTCATTCTCAGCTACTCTAAGTGTGCACTTGGATTCAACACAGCTGAGTCTGCTCTTCAGTCTTTCAAGTTTAACGTCCTTTGTAGGTTGCACTAGATGACCTTTAAATGTCCCTTCCAGCCCAACACATTCTGTGATTCTTTTCTGAGTATCATCACTGCTTATTAAAGAGTGGCAATAGTCACCTAAAGTTATAAGGAGTTTTGTCTCAGTTGGGATGACAATCCATTTTGAAAATTTTTATACAGCAGCTCAACATTCTGAGTGACAGACCTTTGCAGTTTGCTTTGCTTTTTCTGCTACAGTGAGCATAGAGAGAAGAATAATCTGTATTTTCCTGTAGGTAATCCAGAAGACAAACCATCTGGATGAAGCTTTAGCAAGGTTGGAGTCTCACCAAGCTGACCGGCAGTTCAAAGCCATCAAAAAGTGGCGAGCCAGGCACCAAAACTCTGGGCAAAGAGAAGGAGGTTTTCTGATGTTCTCCCAAAAGAAAATGGCAAGTGTAAAAGCACAGAGTCCAGGAGGAGAAATCAAAAATGGAAGAGATCCCGCTACTTTACAGGTAACACACAAGTGCTTGAAATGACTGGCTTTTTGTGTGCCTGCTTACACAAGTTATCTTTTAAAGGAATCAGGTCAGCTGTGTGGGTGAGGAAGCTGAGGTTCATTTAGTACAGTCTGTGGGCCCTAGTGCTAAGACAAAGGTCAAAAACGCTGAGATAAGGAATGGTTTTAGAGAACAGTTCATGTTTGTAGGTGGTTTTGTGGGATTGTTTTTGTTTGGCTGGTTGGTGGTTGATTGTGTGGGGTTTTTTCATGTACACAAAGCAGATCTTTCTTAGCCAGACGGATATCTGCTGGCTGGAGGAGAGCCTGTTGAAATAGAAGGTCAGAGGGCTGAAGCAGCCCTGTCTGCTGTTTCAAAAAAGTGCTCATGCTTAAGCCTCTTGTACATGAGGGCACTAAGCTTTATGTTAGGGCACTAGTGAAGACTGTTTGTAAGGACACAAAATGCAGCCAAGTGCTGCTTCACAGCCTCACTTTCACAAGGAGTTCACCCTGGTAGAACTGAACAGTTAGTATGAAACTCCAGGTTGAAGGTGTTGAGATACGGAATCGTAGAATTGTTAAGGTTGGACAAGACCTTTAAGATCATGAAGTTGAACCATCAGCCTAACACTACCATCACCACTAAACCATGTCCCAAAGTGTCACGTCTACACATTTTTTGAGCACTTCCAGGGATGGTGACTTCACCCTGTCCCTGGGCAGCCTGTTTCAATGCCTCATCACTCCTTCCCTAAAGAAATTTTTCCTAATATCTAAATCAAACATCCTCTGGAGCAACTGGAGCCCGTTTCCTCTTGTCCTATCATTAGTAACTTGGGAGAAGAGACCAACCCCCACTTCGCTACAGCCTCCTTTCAGGTAGTTGTAGAGAGCAATAAGATCTCCCCTCAGCCTTTTGTTCTCCAGACTGAACAACCTCAGTTCTCTCAGCCGCTTCTCATAAGACGTGTTTTCCAGACCGCTCACCAGCTTCGTTGCCCTGCTCTGGACCCACTCCAGCACCTCCATGTCTTCTATACTGCGGTGCCCAAAACTGAACACATAGAACTCTGTAAGCTTCTCTGCAAATGCTGTGCCTAATCACTGGTGTATTTATTCAGCGATGCTGAGTTTGTGTTGTTATTGGAACTTTTGATAGCATGCAAAGCGCTTTGGCCTGAGGATTCATTTACTGTTGGTGCATTTTTCCTTTCACTTGATAGGTAGATATCGACACGTGTATCTGTCTGGGTGTATTATAAAGCTCAGTGAACAGACTTTGATGTCCTCCTTCATAAAACAGGAAGACGTGTGAATGCGCTGCCCAGGGAAGTGCTGGAGTCACCGTCCCTGGAGGGGTTTAAGGAGAGGCTGGATGTGGCACTTAGTGCCCTGGTCTGGCCGATGTGGTGGTGTTGGGTCACAGGCTGGACTTGATGATCTCAGAGGTCTTTTCCAGCCTCAATAATTCTGTGATTCTGTGAAAGAGAGGTTTAGCTCATTTTCCGTATTGATTTCTTCTTTAAAGTCAGTATTAACTTTTTCCTTTTTAAACAAAGCATTTGAAATATGTTTCAAAGATTAGCAAGCTGAAGGATAGAAATAAAACCGATTAGCATGGAGAAGATGCAAGCTATATTTAAGGTCTCTGCTAGACTTGAACGTTGGCAAATGAAAATCAGAGAAGCTCCTTTCTCGTGCCAGCTTTAGACAGGCGAGGTGGTAGCCAGCTAGAAGTAAGATTTAAGCATGTGGAAGGGGTTTAGTCCCAAGTTAAAATCGTTCCTAAGGAGCTATATTTCACTGATACCTGGAGTACTTACTATGGATAGATAAGTCTGACTATTTCAAGCTTGTAAAGAATCTTGGAATCATTTGGAATCAAAAGTGTGAAGTATCAGAAAATGGGGAACACCATATTTGCAGCTGAGTTTGCCGGTCTTATTGTGGGTAAACAAGTCTGCTTAAAAACTCCTCTTATTTTCAGTTACTGAAGATGTGGTATGAACTAGATGAGAAGAAACGAAGAAAGTACCTGAAGAAGACAAATAAGTGTCCTGACCCAAGCCTTGGTGTTTGGCGGCCAGATACTTACTTTGCATCTGTTTCAGAAACATTTGAAAATGGAGTTGAAGATTATATCAGCAAATGGGAATCTGAGAACAGACAAAGTTACGTGCACCCAGCACTTTCTTCTGATAGGTAATAACTTTGGTATCTTTACCTCTTTGCACTGAGCCAAAAGCCAAAATACCTGGTTTTGGACTGAGTTTGCTAGAGGTGAGAAGTTTTCATCAACTCATGGTATTGTGCTTGGTGCGCGGCGGAGAGGCCCTGGTTATCTCTTTCTTCCAAACCTGAATCTTCCGCGTTGCCAAGGATTTTGGCAAAGGCTTTATGGACTAATGGCAACATGTTCCTCTCTCCCTCCATATAGATTAATACTTTACAGTAACACTTTAGTAAACAAAGTGTGCTCTTGCCACACCTTGGAGCCAGCAGGGCAGTTGAGGTGAGCAAGTGGGAGTAAATGGACTTTTTTGATATTGTGGGAATTAGTGGCAGAACTAAAATACGATTTGGCCAGGGCCTAGTTCTCTGTTCATGGGCTGCATTTGTCAGATCAGATTGGGATAGACAGTGTTACAGTTTCTGGAGTGTATTTATCCGTAAACTATGAGGAGAAATTGGCTGAAAGAAGTAACTACTGCACTGAGCAATGTTTCAGTTTCTTCTCAGTTCTTTATTTTGTACTAAATTGAGCTAAAACTCCTATTTCCTATCTTCAGGTTAAAGGAATTGTTGTATCTAAAGTGGCAGCGATCTCTTTGTGACCCGGGAGAAGCTGTGGGTCTTCTTGCAGCTCAGAGTATTGGGGAACCGTCCACACAGATGACTCTGAACACCTTCCACTTTGCTGGCAGAGGTGAAATGAACGTCACATTGGGTATTCCGAGGTGAGAAAACTGTGTTCTCAGTGGGTCCTTTGCCATTTTTAGCACTTTAGTGCTTAATCTCACTGAAGTTGTATGCGTAATCTTGAGGGCAAATGATCCTTCAGTTGACTGTAACAGAGCTGTTCTAATGTTTTACAGTTTTGTGGTTGTTTTTGCTTCATTTTCCAGGTAAAAAATAACTGTGAAGGCCCCTTACCCTTATCTGATGTATAGCAAATGACTTACTTGTTGCTGTGTTTTAGTCAGTACAGGATAAGCCTAAAAATAGAGTGCTTTGTGAGTTTGCCCTCTGATTACCTCTTCTTCCTACCCACTAACTTTTAAACTTGTTTCTCTCATGCACAAAAGTTCACTGCAACCACGAAATTGGGCATGTTGTAGTATTATTGGCATCTATGTAGAAAGAGACCTGTTTATAGCAGCCAGGTTTCCCTGGCTTTTCTGTTTGGTGACAGTGACTTTCTCAGCACGTGTTACCAGCCTGTTCTGATTCAGGTGGGTGCTCACCCTGGCTGCAGGTGCTCACTCTGGCCATGGGTGTAGGTGTGTGATGCCTCAGGTGGGAGATGGTTGCGTGACTTCAGAGAAGCAGTGGAGGAGGAGAAATTATGAGCAAGCATACATTGTGCCTCTGTAGGAAACAGACTTTACTGGTTCTGTGCTCGCAGCATTTTTTATCATCTCTACTCTTCCTGTAATTGGGGTGATAATCTAACTGAGGCAGTAGAGCTCCTGTTGTGCTGTGCCTGATGAGGAACCAGAAAACTCAAGAGGAACAGTGCGATGGTGACACAACTGTTGCTTCGTATGGCTGCGGTAGAGCTGGCAGTTACTGCAGGCTGTCTAATTAAATGAACTAGTTGTTTATTTGTTTGCATAGTGCTTTTGTCACTTGATTTGAAAGATCAATCTTTATTTAAAGGTTGCGGGAAATACTGATGGTGGCCAGTGCAAATATTAAAACACCAACGATGAGTGTTCCTGTGTTCAATACCAAGAAAGCTCTCAAGAAGGTGAAACAGCTTAAGAAACAGCTCACAAGAGTGTGCTTAGCTGAGGTGAGCCTCCTATTCAGTGTGTCCTTTGAGGGTCAGCACAACAAAGTTTTCTGTTTGAGCCCATCTGTCTGGCTGGCTTTGTAGCAGTTTCCATTTTTGAAGGCTTATCTGTGCAAGATGAGAGGATCCTTTCTTTTCACCTCTCACATACTGAGCCTGTGATATCTTCTAGGAAGTGGAACGTAGAAAGGAATTGTGATTCCTATGGCTAGATAAGGCTTAATTCAATTTAACCCGTAGAGGATTGTCACAGGCTACAAACCCTATGGAACGTAAGGGAAAGGTAAGGATGTAGCAGTATAATGACAAGGAAGATTTATGTTCGCTGCCCAAGCCTTGTTTGGCTTTTTCTCAGGCTCATTTTTGTCAGTCTCTGGGATTAGAGGGGTTTTGTTTTGTCTTTGAGACAAGCTAATGTGGCTGTGGCTGACACAGTAGACACCTTTCTGTTTGTTCCCCACCCCTTCCTAATCTCATACAAGTAGCTGTGCTCAACAGAAGCAAGACACGTGGCTCCATGGAGACTCGATATGCTGAAGTCTGGTGTGCTCTGTGCTCCCTCTCTTCCTAGGAGTGCAGTCTTTCTCATGTTTTTCTGCATGCCCTACCCTCCCTATCTTACTCTTTCAAGCTGAAAGCAGCAAGGACAGAGTTAAGACTCAGCTCAGTGCTGAAATCCTGTCACGCTCAATGAGCATGGGGCAGTAAAATGAAGGTGTTGGCCCACCAAGAAGTGTCCTCTCTGATGAAGGATTCAGCTGGACGATGAGGCTGTTCTCCCAGTGTTGTTAAAGTTAATTGGGAGGAATTTAAGTGTAAAAGAGTGCAATAGAGTCCTTTTGCTCAGGAGCTGCCACAAAGCCTGCAGAATACTTTGCCATTTAGCTGTGTGTAGTTTTGATCTCCTGTGCAAGGCATTGGAATTGCAGGAAGAAAATGAAGAGCCTTCATCAAAGGAGTAATGTTCTCACTTGGGGCTTTTGTAGGTCTTGCAGAAAGTTGAGATAGAGGAATCCCTTCACGTGAGGTGTAAGCGGAACAAACATCGCCTCTACAAAATCAAATTTTATTTCTTGCCCCATGAATACTACCGAGACGAAAAGTGTGTGAAGCCCAGGGAAATCCTGCACTTCATGGAAACACGGTGAGTTTGCTTTCAGATACTTCACTGCCTGCTCTTCTTTTGCCTTTCCGTGGGCTCTAAGGATCACTGCAGGTTGTTTATTACCACTGTTACAGCCTTCAGAGCAACAGCTTCCTGCAGATGTGCTTGCAGAAGCATCTACACTTGCTTTTTATGTCTAGAATAAAACTGTGGATCTGTGGTGTGGTTACAGTGCAGAATTGTATCGAGGCAGACCTTTCACTTCTCTACAATATACATGGAAAAGAGCTGTATAAGCAACATCTCATTCCTATTTTTGGATGCTTAAACACCAGCAAAAAAGATTGAATACTTAGGTATCCCTTGATGCTCTCATCGAACAGAACTAAACCTTGGGATTTTTCACTATTTTAAAAAAATAAATAAATCAGACAAGGCTGGCGCTTTTTTCCCCCCTTTCGTTTTCCCCTGTGTCTGTCGAAATTTGTGTAGTTAAAAGTAGAACATTTATTGACAGGGCTCTATAGAAAGCTATTTTTATTTTGCAGAAAGGCTTCATTGGTTTCTTCTGGCCACATGAGTTCACGTGGGGTTACTTTATTTAACAATTTCACATGTGCTCATTGAAAAAGGAAAAAGAAGTCCAGTAGTAAATCATCTCTTCTGAAGATCAGTTGATGTGCAGATTTTATGTATAGATGAGTTCATAATTTTAAGTTTGGACGCGTGGCTACATCTGTGATTGTAAGAGAGGTGATGCCAACTTTTTGATTCCTAAAGGAATGGGAAAGGGATGAGAAGAAAAATTACTTGACTTATCCCAGAAGTACTTTTGCTTCCACCAGCGAATATGTCCTGTCATGAGTTGACTGGCTTCTGAAACAAATTAATTTTCTGACAACCTGAAATTGACTGTGGTACTGCTGAGCTTTGACATTCTGGGTTGCTCTTTCTTTAGGTTCTTTAAAATTTTTCTGGAAGCAATTAAAAGGAAGAGTGCAAAGATGGCATCTTTTACTGAAGTCAGCACGCGGAAGGCAACACGGAAAGATTTAGATGGTGACCAAGACAAGGTACAGAAAAACATGACCTGCAAAATGCCTCATTTCTTTTCCTTGTTTGTGGGAACCAGAATTTGGAAAATATTTCAATGTGAACATGAAATGTGTGAATACTAAATTAGTTCTTAAATATTTTCTTTATGCATAAACTGCTTTTGCATTCTCATAAAATTAATACACAATAAATTTAATTTCTGTGCTAAATCCTAGTTTACTTAAGATTGTACTCTGAAAATGCCTGTTTATTTTAGCTTCAGTGAGATAAAAGCCTGTTACTCTCCATTTGCTCCCAGACCAATGTCCTGTTGTAGCAGTGGCTGTCAGAACTTTGCGGAAGATCCTTCTTTCACTGAAAGGCTTTTGTATGTTCCTTCTGCCCCTTCTCTGCCATCAAGGACCGTCATATAAGCAGGCTGATAGCTTATCTATCCTGTAGACATTCATCTTGTTGATTCTTAAAGTTATCATGGCCAAAAGTTTATTACTTTGCAGTGGTGAGTTTATAGAAATTAATTTGTTCTTAAAGGTAGAACATTAAACAAAGGATTGTTAAATTGCTAAAGCCTTTGGTGCTTCCTAGCAGTCAGCCTCATTATCTGGTCTGTCGTGGATTTCTAGACACAGAATAATCAGGAGGCTCCAGCAGAAGAAGAAGAAGAGAACATTGTTGATGCAGAAGCTGATGAAGGGGATGGCGACGCTACAGAAGCAAAACGGAGGAAGAACCAGGAAGAAGAGGTAATGATTTTGTAGGTGCTTTGCACTGCACTCGAATTCCCAGTTTTCCTCTGCCTTGGTTTGAGTTGGGAAGGAAAGCTTGCAGCAAAACAAAATGCGGAAAAAACCCTAAACCCCACCTGAAAGGAGAGAGCAGTCTCTGCTTTGTGCTGATCAGTTTTCATTTGGATGGGAAGAAAGACGTAGCAGATGTGTGCTGAGACTTCTGATGACCCTGGTCATCACAGTTGAGCTTGGTCACTGCTGTAATTTTAAGAGTAATATGGAACCATGCAAGTTAGAGATGCAAGAGATCTTCATTTTTCATAGAATCATAGAATGGCCTAGGCTGGAAGGGACCTTAGAGATCATCTAATCCATCCTCCCTGTCATGGGCAGGGACGCCTCTCAACTAGACCAGGTTGCTCAAGGCCTCATCCAACCTGGCCTTGAACACCTCCAGGGAGGGGCCAGCCACAGCATCTCTGGACAATTTATTCCAGAGTCTTGC
The DNA here is from genome assembly GCF_000703405.1 of Apaloderma vittatum. Lineage (NCBI taxonomy): Eukaryota > Metazoa > Chordata > Aves > Trogoniformes > Trogonidae > Apaloderma > Apaloderma vittatum. Next base: position 27,875 of record NW_009727758.1, read on the forward strand.
CACCCTCATATTGAAGATTTTTTTTCCTAAGATCCAATATAAATTATTCTCTTTTAACTTAAATCCATTTTTCCAAAACTTTGTTCTTCAGATATTGGGGAGATCCATCTGGCAGCCAGTGCTGTAGTTCACCTTTACCCCGTGCTAATTTTGTGCCATTAAATGTTTTCAAAACTTTAGTGTGGTTCTTAATAAATATTCTCCCTGGCTGTGCATGTTTCTCCATATTCACTGCTTCGTAATTACTGCTTAAAAGATGGCTCGCTGCAATTTCAGCGAGAGGATAAAGTAACTGAAAATCCCGAGGGAATCCTGTAATCAGAGTTGGATTATGGGAAGAGCCCTTTTTGCAGGGAGAAAACTAAATTCTGCTGCAATCTCCATAGATAACCTGTTCCGTATAGAGGAATAGTGGCAAGATTGCAGTATTGCTTTCTTCTTGACAGAATTGGATTTTCATTGTGTCATAGGCAAGATACTTGCAACTCAGCTGTCAAGAAATATTCATGAACAAAATTGTTCCTTTGTTGCAGTACATGTTGTGGCTCAGATAAATATAACATTATTTCTTTGCAGGTTGATTATGAGAGTGAAGAAGAGAACGGGGAAGAAAATGTTGACGAGAATGTAGAAGATGAAGGAGCTGAATCGGAAAAAGAAGAAAAGGCTCCTGGTTCTGAAGAAGATCAGAATGGAGCAGCTGGTGATGAATCTGAGCATCTTTCCTTTATGCCTCAGACGAAAAAGGAGAGAAATCGATTACATCAGTCAGCAGACTTGCGAGTAAATGCTGTTGTGGACAGCCACCCATCAATCCAGGATTACATATTTGACACCGAAAATGAACTTTGGTGCGAGGTAAGATGATGGTGCCTGGAAACGTTGTGTGGTTGCGCAATGGTTGCCTGTAGCTCCCGTGACAAATAGATCTTTGCAGTGCAGTGCTGCTGTTTTGTTTCAGAAATCCTGTATTAATACGGAAATGTGGTAGTACAAATGTACTTCTTGAGGTGATTTTTAGTAACTTCTAACTTTTAGAATGCCTGATGACACTCCTTTTTAAAAACAGGTTTTTGACAATTTTATTATCTTTTAATCTTTAAATTTATGATGCACTACTGTGTTGATGAATAAAATTGATGGCTGGACTGTGAAAAAGGCTACACATCTTAAAAAAAACAACCAAACAAAAAGCCCAGTGAACATGCACTTCACTCCACCCCCCAAAAAAGGTCACTGGTAAAAACCCAATCAGTGTAAGGTCAGAGATCTTGAAAGCAGTGTGGATGTATGATCCTGGGATGGGGTGTTCATATTGGCATCATCCAGCTGTAATTCTAGACAGATGTTTATGTGTCCCAAACACACAATTCGGGTAATTCCACTCATCTACTTTTAGCCTAAAAAGAAGTAGCCTGGTTGTTGAGCCTAATATTCAAACTTCCTTACAAAAAACTGCTACCTTGTGGATTATTTTCCTCTCAGGTTTCCGTGGCGCTTCCCTTGATGAAAGTGTACTTCGATCTCTCCTCCTTGCTTGGCTCTCTTGCGCGAAGCACGGTCATTCACGAAGTGAAGGGGATCACGCGATGCTTGTTGAACGAAAGCACCAATAAGCACGGAAAGAAGGAATTTATTCTGCATACCGAAGGGATAAACCTTGTAGAGCTGTTCAGATACTCTGATGTACGTAATCCGTTTCTAATCCTGAACTCAAACGATCTTTTGTGTTCTAGGGAGAGACCGTGGATGATGGATGCCGTTTAAATCGAGCAGGAATGATGTTTAGGCCTTTCAGCTCTCTCTTCTGCCTTTTCACCCCCAAGTGTGTTCAGAGCTCAGCAGAGCCTTTTCTCAAGGGCAAATCAGTTCTTGTGCAGCAGCCCAGTGTCTCATGACAGATAATTTCATACCGTGCTTCTAACTGGCTCTCTAAATGTTACTTGAGGGAGTTCTTTCATCTAAATGAATTGCAGTACTTGGAGATGAATAGTTGTGTTGTGCCATCTAGCCCATAATTCTGCAAATCCAGGATTGTTTCAAGCTACATCTTCTCTGCTGCTTTTGCTAAAAGTTGTAACGGGCTGAGACAAACGGGACGTTGCACTGTGTTGCTTGAAAGACTTCGACATGTTCCTGTGCTGTTTGGGATGATTTGTTTATTTGAGTTTTGATTTCAGTACTCTTACTCGGGTATATAATGCTGTGATCAGTAGCTTTAACATAAATCCTCAGAATCATTTGTCTGCATTTGATTTTGAGCTGCTGCATAGTTGTTCTGTAAGTGTTGCTGCTGCTTAGGCTAATGAAGAATGAAAAAAGCTCTCTGAGCTTAGGGTATTTGGAAATACAGAGTAACTGCTGTCTTAACTTACGTATCTGTGGGTTTTTTACTTTCAGATTTTGGACCTGAGCAGACTTTATTCCAATGATATTCATGCCATGGCTAAAAATTACGGAATAGAGTCTGCCCTGAGAGTGATTATAAAGGAAATAAAAGATGTATTTGCTGTATATGGTAAGATCTCTGTATTTTTAAAGATAGTCTTCATTACCATTAAGATGGGAAACCCCAGCCACATTGCCTACAGAGTAATGATTTTGCATGAGCTTTTCATTTATGTGTGAATTTTTCAGTTGCACCTTGTCATTGTTTTAATCATTTTGGTGCTTTCCGTGAAGACCCGGCTACTTAATTGTTAGGTTCCATTTAATCGGTAGCAAATTCACTAAATGAGGTTGAATTTATCCTGCACTTTTCTATTCTGGCATGTCTATTTTGTGCAAGCTGGAAGGTCCAGGTGAATTAACTATTTGCGTCTAAAGAAGCCAGCTGGTAGACTGGGATAGTTGTTCTGAGAATGGAATTAATTTTGCTTTGCACTAGTTTCTTGACGATGGGGAGTCTAGACTCAGAGTCTCTTTGTAGTTGAGTTCTTACATCTTTCCTAGAAGAAGAAATTGTTTTTGCATTGTCTCCATGTTCTTCTCTTTGAATAGATTATTTAGAGAGTCCGGGCAACTAGCTTAGGGAAGATGTACGGCTTCAGAGATCTGTTGAATTTGCCTTCGATGAGCTAAGTCTTCCTATGAATTAAACTTTTGAAAAGAGGGAAGATTAATTCAGTGGGAATTTTAGCAACCAGTTATATCAAACAGGTTTGCCAGCTGGCAGCCCAGAATGTCCTGACCTTCAAGTTGTTCAGGAACTGCTAGGAAGGTTGACAGAGCTGTTAATGACACCCCCTTACACTGACTCCACGAGTGTTATTGAAAAATAAGTGCTATTTCATTTTAGCCTAAATGGTGTTTTCTGTGGATGCCTAATATCATGCACAGAAAATACCAGAGCGTCGGACTCCAGTGCTGAGCTAATGCAGGCCACAAGGCGAGAGGCCAGAGCTCTGTCCCATCACAAAGGGGTGGGTGTGTGGGTGCCTTCTGTTTGAACAAAGGTGAGGCAGACCTTACTGATTTTGTGGAGAGAAAATCTGCTGGCACAGAGTATTCTTAGCATTTCAGTTTCCCTGGAGAGATACTGGTTTATATTGTAGTGATCTCTACATCTCTGGGGTATTTGAGGGCAGCAGTTAAGCCAACTCCACAGAGAGAGGTACAACTGTCGATAGAGATGTTCTGCATGTTGATTAGATTCGGAGGATTTAGTTTAGACCTTATTTATTTAATGAAAAATGCTCTGATGATTGGTCTTTTGTGTGTTCTTAGGAATTGTGGTAGACCCTCGGCACCTTTCACTTGTGGCAGACTACATGTGTTTCGAAGGATTTTATAAACCGCTGAATCGTTTTGGAATTCAGTCCAACTCCTCCCCTCTGCAACAGATGACATTTGAAACCAGCTACAAATTCTTGAAGGAAGCTACAATGATGGGTAAATGGTTTAGTTTGAAGTACCTTGCTGCAGTGTTTCACATAGGCTTTGTTTTCATCATAACTTTCCAATATTTTAAGTAATGCATAATGGCATTAGAAAAATGCCAGAGGCTAAAATTTTAATTAAGCCCTTGCCTAGGAAAATGGTCCAGATGTTTTTAATAAAATTCTGTCAAATTAAGTTAAATGAAGCCAGCTCCCTCACGTAATACGTGGCATTTGCAACTCCTTACTTTTTAGAATAGAATCATAGAATCATTTAGGTCGAAAAGGACCTTTAAGATCATGGAGTCTAACCACTGAACACTTAGTCCACCACTAAACCATGTCCCTGAGCACCTCTCCCACAGATCTTTTAAATACCTCCAGGTGACTCCACCACTTCCCTGGGCAGCCTGTTCCAGTGCTTGACAAGCTTTTTGGGGCAGAAATTTTCCCTAATATCCAATCTAAACCTCCCGTGGTGCAAACTGAGGCCATTTCTTCTCATCCTATCGCTTGTTCATTGGGAGAAGAGACCAACCCCCACCTCACCACAACCTCCTTTCAGGTAGTTTTAGGGAGTGAGGAGGTCTCCCCTCAGCCTCCTGTTCTCCAGGCTGAACATCCTAGTTCCCTCTGCTGCTTCTCCTGAGATTTATTCTCCAGATCTTTCACCAACTTCATTGCCCTTCTTAGGAGACACTCCAGCACCTCAATGTCCTTCTTGTCACGAAGGGCCCAAAACTGACACTTTCCTTCTTGGTGCCCCTGTGCTGCCACCTTTGCTACTTACTACGAATGGGAAGAGCTCTTAACAGGACCTCTTCAGCTGGTGTCTTAAACTGCCTGTCACAGATGTCAGAGATACTTTTATCACTGAATTCCTTTTTGTTAAAGTTGTTTTATACCTTCTCTGGGAAGGTAGTTTGGGTTTTAATGAATAGTGTTGACTACAACTGACTTAAAATTCATCTGAAGGTCAGAAGGGAAAAGTGTAAATCCAGAATGAAATGGAATAGAAGAGGATGTTCTGTGCACAGCTGAGCTCTCTGGATTTATGTTGTATCATGTATTGATTTAGAAATAAGATAAGGTTTTTGCAGGGCAAAACATAATAGTATTTATGGATAATATTATGAAAAAAGGTATGAAGTGCTACTGACAGGAAAGTCAGCAGTGTGCCCAGCTGGCCAAGAAGGCCAATGGCATCCTGGCTTGGATTAGAAATTTTGTGACCAGCAGAAGAAGGGAGGTGATTGTCCCTCTGTACTCAGCACGGGTGAGGCAGCATCTTGAGTATTGTGTTCAGTTTTGGGCACCTCAGTATGGGAGAGATCTCGAGGTGTTGGAGCGAGTGCAGAGGAGGGCAACAAAGCTGGTGAAGGGCCTGGAGAACAGACCTTATGAGGAGCGATTGAGGGAGCTGGGTCTGTTCAGTTTGACGAAGAGGAGGCTGAGGGGGAACCTCATCATGCTCTACAATTACTTGAAAGGACATTGCAGAGAGGTTGGTGCTGGTCTCTTCTCACAGGTAATTAGGGACAGAACCAGGGGGAATGGTTGCAGGTTGCAACAGGGCAAATTTAGGCTGGACATTAGGAAGAAATTCTTCACAGAAAGAGTGGTCAGACACTGGAACAGACTGCCTGGGGAGATGGTTGAGTCGCCATCCCTGGATGTGTTCAAGTGTCGCTTAGATGTGGTGTTGGGTGAGATGGTTTAGGGGTGACCTTGTAGTGTAGGGTTAATGGTTGGACTCAATGATCCCAAGGGTCTTTTCCAACTGGAATTGTTCTATGATCCTATGAAAAGCCACACCAAGTACAAGTGGAGGGAGTTACTGGTTTCACCAGGATGGAAAGCAGAGTCACGCTGTGGACTGCAGCAGTCTGGCTCTCATTTGCTTTAATGTAACTGATAACTTGACCAACGAGTTAGTTACTGCAAGGATGCCTGCTTACAGCCCTAACAAAGAAGAAAGGTGGCTTGTGACAGCGCTGCACAGCTCAAGTAAGAAGCTCTTTCTGTTTTCCTCTTTTTCTTCAGCTGACACATGTTTAGGAGCAGCTATTCAATTATTTGGCCAGAGCTGAGATCAGAGCAGTGAGATGTGCTGTGGTGATGCTCCTCCCTCCCTGTCCTCTGTATGATAGAAAGTTCAGTACATTTTGCTGGAATAAATAAAATAAGTAGGATAAAGGTGACCCGAACTTATCAAAAGTTAAAACCAATTTTATTTCCAATATTCCAGCTGCTCTAATGACAAGATTCCAGCTTGCTGTAGTTAGAACGAATGAAAAACAGGCTGGATTCTTACAAAAACAGTGAAAGCAAAGTAGTCCTAGCCAGCTCTGTAATCTGGAGAGCTTCCAAATCTCTGACACTGTTTCGCTACGGTAACCACAAAATCAAAGGAATTCATGGAATGTCTCTCCAGTGAAAAGTTCTCTTCGCATCTAGCCAGAAGGATTTAAAATCCACATCAAAAGGCTTCACTCCAACAAAGGAAAAAGGCAGCAATGAAAAGGGAATCTTTCTGGGTTTGCCTCCCGTGTATTTTTTTAGCGATCTGTTTAATCAGCAAAATGTGTTCACTGGAAGGTCAAATCTGTGTTCTCTTAGAGTTGTCTTTTCATGCTGAGTAGGGAGAGCTCAGTAACATGTGGCCTAATTCTTTGCTTGTACAAAAAGACTGGGAAAATAGTTGGGGTAGGAAGAGTTTTGGACTCCTGCTCTCAGAAATACAAATTCAATCTGAACAATAGGTGGCAGTGCCTTTCTAAAACCAGGGGCAGGCTGAACCAAATGACTTCTCCCTGTAAACCAAAATGTTTTCTTTTCAGCACTGGCCTTTGAGAAACCTTTGGAAACATCCTAATAGGATTTTATTTGAATTCTGTTATAGGAGCTCATGATGAACTGCGATCCCCTTCTGCCTGCCTGGTGGTTGGAAAAGTTGTTAAAGGAGGGACTGGTTTGTTTGATCTCAAGCAACCACTTACATAGTGTTTTGGTTATAATTTAAGGATTCTGGTTGACGTGTTCATCCTAAGAGACACGTGTGCTCTACAGCTACGCAGCAGGGGCACGTGCTGTGTCCACAGTTGTCTTCCCTGTGCCCGTAGGTTTGTTAATTTGGAACCCTGATGAAGCGTCTGTGTTTGAGGCGTAGCCTGTTTTTTTGCTGTACTGGTGGGCACTGCCATGACTTTTGCAAGCTTTAGAGGATGCATTTTCCTGTTCTGCCACTTCATTTGTTATGAATTCTGTGTCTGTGACACAACTGTTATTTTTTTTATTAGCCCAAGACTGGAATTTAGACCTTTCCATGGTTTCTACAGGCATTTTCCAATGTCTACTCTTATGACTTCTTTGTATGGAACAGATTTCCACACAGTAACAAACCTGACATTTGATAAAGGTTTATCACTTAAATGGCAACGTAAACTGCTGTAACAGTGACTACCAAAAAATTACTGTAAGAATTACTGAAACGGAGTTTTTAAACTATTTTTGCTTAAATATTCTGTATCGAAGAGGATATTTAATAAAGGACATTGCAAAGAAATATTCTGAACGCCCTGTTTATGTGGCCGTGTTACCGAGGGGAATTTTGTCGTATGGCTAGCAGCCGTCACTTTGCTGGCTGTTAAAAGTCTCGTAGCTGAGAGCTGTTAGCCACTCCTCGGAAATCAGACTTTCTTGTTTATACACTTGATTTTAATCAGAATGCAATGCACACGAGTAGTTAAAATTCTTTGGAGTTTGCTCACTACCACCTAGGCAAGTTTTATAACAGATTTCAACCCCTGGTCATTGTCAGTGGGACCTCCAAGCTGCTGGAAAAGGGCCAGAGCTCGCGTAGCCAGCTGAGGAGCTCCTGCTTCCAGCGGAGGTGCATTGAAGGGGATCAGATCCGACAGTAGGAAACGTTGGCTTGGGACTGTGAAGGAGCTTCTGCAGACTGTCCTGATGGACTCCGTTCTGCCTCAGCCCCTTCGGACTGTATCAAATGTGCTGCAAATTGCACTGAAGCTCGACAGCTGCATTAGCTCGGTAGGTCTTGAGTTTCACTTTGCAGATCTTCAAACCTGATTTTCTTGTGTCTTTCTCCAATCTTAGCACCTGCTGTGGATTTCTCAAAAAATTTGCCGTTCTGCAAACAACCGGGAAAGAATTAGTTGGGTACGATTTTGCAAATGGTTAGATGGGAAAGAACAACTATGGTAACAAAAGGACTTTTAATTTCAAGTTAAAGTCTACTATTACATTTGCTGAGATAGTCCTAGTCCTGCAGGGAAGAGTATCTATGCCACATTTTCTGTCTGGAGACGCAGCATCTTTTAGTTCTCTAAAGAGTTTGACCTAAATAATTCATTTATCTAAATGTTCCTGTCACCTCTCTGTGAGGCTTAAGAGGTCACTTTGTTTCATGGTAATGAATTGTCCTCAGAGTTATGGAGCCATGAAATACAAGAAAATTATCTGGTCTTATATTTTGGCATAATATAGCCACAGACAAATTCCGTGTATATCTTAGTTTGCTTTTCTGTTGCTCTCTGAAGCTCCTGAGGTCCTTCTGGAGGGCTTGCAGGCTTCTTCAGTGGTGAGAAGTAACCCTGGGGGCGAGCAGCATCAGCCAACATGCTTTAGGGGAGCAAGATGCTAAATGAGCTGGGCAGGAAAGTGCCTATAAATACTACATAGTCTCATTTTGAGAAGACACACTGAAATAATTGTCTTTTGCACCATGTCATGTGTCAAATTGCTGTTCCTTGCTCCCTGCAGAATGGGCTCTGCAGGAAATGCTGATGAATTCAGCAGGTGGTTAGTCAACCCTGTTCCCAGGTCGTCTGATACTGATGATTTTTTAAACAGAGCCATTTGGAAAATGTGCTCTGGCTGTGTGACAAGATGAGCCAACTTCCCCTTTCAGTTTTGGGTCGCCTTTGAATTTTAGGCACAGGCCAGGATCTGAAAACCTATTCTGATCTCTACTGAAAGGATTGACACTGAGAAAAAGCCCTGAACGTTACAGTTCAGATCTTAACCTACCATCTGCTTGCGAAAACAAAGTAGGTGGCTCTTTCTGTTTATGGACAAAAGCGATAGGGGAGAGGACCTCAGATGAGAGTCTGTGTCTCCAAGGCTGGGGAAAGACACATAATTTGGCGTATAAATGGGCTTAGTTTACACTGTGAAGGAGAGGCAGCTGAGGTAGTGATTACTCTTAATCCGTAGCATGAGCAGGTTGGCTTCGGAATCACCTAAACTCCTCTTTCTGAGACAGGAAGGGTGTCAGTTTGTTTAAAATACATGTGCCTGCAGAGAATGGAAGTAGAAGAAATGTCCTGCTTCCTGTAGTCACAAAACTTCTTGTTTCTTTTCACGCAACATGTACCTCTCCAGAACCAGATCTTCTATGTTTTAAAGTTTTGTTCTTGCTCCTTCTACTAATCGCTGTCACTGTACAGTAGTTTTTGAGGAATTATGAGCCGTGTACCCTCCCCAACACGGTCTGGGAGAAGGCTGCGATAAAGGCTGCTTTGAAATTATGAAAAACGGACAAATGGAATCAGTTTTCGCATAAAGGACCCAAAGAACAGGCAGTAGATGGGATTTCATGGAGAGAAGAATATCACAATTGAAAAGCCAGAACAATAGGCTAGAAAACCCCTTTGGAGCGTGAGAATGGAGCTTTGCAAATATTTAAATAAGATAGGACATCATAACTGGGACTTCCTTTTTCTTTTTTCTCCAGGTAAGTATCTTACTGCTGTGAATCAAAACTGAGTGTTGTTTTTTGCTGCTTATTCTCTCTGGTGACAGACCAGGAAGACTTCGATTAGTAAGAAGCAGTGAAGAAATGTGTCAGATGGCACTGAGAACTCTTCAGGCTATTTTTGATGGTTTTCTTCAGGATCACTTGGAATGCACCCTATTAAAAAGTCTTTCTTCAAATATGTTTGGCATCGCTGTGGCGATTGCCAGAAATAACGCAAGACTAATACTGAAAATTTAAATCTTGTGGTGATTTCCTCTACTTCGCTGCCATTTGCATGTGATTTAGAAGTCAGATGCAGTGCTGGCATGAGCCATGCTCTTAATGCTTCTTCCCCAGGAACTATCCCTTTCTCTTAACAAACTGCTGTGCTGTACAGATACATTAAAACCGCAAAAACATGGGAGGAATTAGAGAAAAACAGAGAGAGAAAAATAGGAATTAGTCCTTCTTTCATCTCAAAAGCAAAGCTAAATATTAGAAGACAGGGAGCAGACAAGTTTATTTTGCTGGATCCTTGGTTCCCGTGATGTTGTGTTTGTGTAGGTCAGTAACCAGGCAGTGGCTACAACACAGCTCGAAGAGACCCTGAGTCATTTGGACCCTTTCTGGACAAACCATTGAAGCTTGCCAGTAAGTACTGAAATTTGGAAGCTACCTCGTCTGCCGAGGAGTTTGGCAAGGACAAGGACATATGACACCGACTTTTCACACAAAGTGACCGGGTCATGCTCCTGGGTCTGGCTGGCAGCAGGCGGATCAAGCCAAAACTTTTCTCTGGGATTGAGTCAGGCAGGAGAACTCGTGAACGTCACCCATAAGGGTTGAAATCCAAAAAGTGTCTGAAGGTTTCAGTGCTAAATGTGGCAGCCTTGACCTTTGGGGTGGACGTGAAAGCTGGGGTCTCTAGGTGTGAACAAGACTTCTGTGTGGTCAGTGAGAAGGAGCTCTACCTCCCGCAGCTTGCCGTGTGGCAACCCACTACCTCAGCCAGGAGGGAACTTGGAAATTTTGTGCACCTTCAGTCCCTGCTTTGCCTGGCTGTTTGTGTACACGCTGAGCAGCATGGATGATGCTTCCCCCTGAAGACCCACGAGTTTTGTTTTGTAAATAAGTGCATAATAATGGAATCATAGAATGGTTTGGGTTGGAAGGCACCGTAACGATCATCTGATTCCAACCTCCCTGCTCTATAATATGACTAAATAGAACTAAAAGAGAACAAATGTGACTTTTTTCCAAGTACACCCAGGGAGGAGATGAACCGTGTCTGGTTGTGCCCAGTGTTGAAGGCAGCCAGTCAGGACACAGAAGACCTGCTTTTCGTTCTCTGCAGTGCCCTGAGGGGTTTCAAACCTACCTCCTGAATTCCTAACCATCAGCCCAGGGCACAACTTCACTTTTCCGGCTCTGAAGCTCCTTACGGCTGCTGGAAGTAATGTGCTGGTCACGGAGATAAGGGAGGGAGGGAGGAGGTCAGCTCCGTTCCCAGGGGAAGGGAGGGATAACTGCAGCTTTCTTGGAAGACCAGAGAAACCTTTCTCCTAGTGTTTGCGCAGCCTCTTCCAGAAGGGTGGAGAGAAATCTTGCCTCAAAACAGGATTGCAACTATCTCTTTTTCAGAATTTAAAGCATTTGCCTGTGATGTGAAAGATGGAGGTTTTGAGTCGCTCAGGCAAAAGACGATTCTGAAGCCCTGTGTTACGGATGAGCACTGTAACCTCCAGGAGAGGCGACTGCCCACTTCCTTCAGCACTGCCGTTCTGGGTCATTTCTGATTTGCTCTGCAACACAGTACGGGTGTGGTGAGGCCTGAGGATGCTCCTGGTACCAAGCCTGGATGCAGAGCTGGATGTGTACGGGGTATAACGGGGAGCTCAGAGTGTTGTAGGGTAAGAAATCAAGGTCCCTACAGAGCTCCGAGGGCTGCAGGGTGAAGGGGCAGCTAAGCAGCTGTTTTCAAGAATGCAGGGTTAATTAAAGGTGGCATCGTTAGCGCAAGCTCCTTGGAGAGCCAGCCCAGCAGCTGGTTCCTGCTCCAGTTACAGCTGGGATTAAGGAAGCTGGTCCTTAGTGGTGGTTTTTATCTGGCTTAGACCCTTTAAAAGAACTGTTCAAATAGCTCTGGAAAAGTTTAGATCTGAGCCGGAGAGGATGTAGAGCTGTCCCTGTTTTCCTGGGTGCAGCGTGCTCTGCCAGCTTCGGGAAGATAAATGAGCCCCCCCAGCCCGCGGAGCTGCCTCAGTCTGGCGGGGCTGGGCCTTGGTTTGTAGTAACACTGCTGCCGTTGTTTGGGTTTTGGAGCCTTGCCTAGCACTACAGAGAGAATAACGAGTGATCAAGAAGTAACAGTGGAACATTAATGCAAACTGCAATAAATACAGAGATGCATTATTAATGGGACATTAAAACCAAAAGGGCAAGTAGAGCAAATCGCACACTGACGGTACAAGAGCGCTGCAGAAAAAGCCCAGGGCTGTACCTTGGAAAAAAATCAATGCTCTGTAAAACACTTCTAATACAGAGTTGTTCTGCTTCCCATTCTACCGTATTTCCTCTGCCTGGGAGCCTGGATTGTTTCTGGAAGATGCAGAATTTGAGACGTGTTTTAGACCTAATATTCTCATTAATATAAATAATGCTACAAACCAGGGCAAGTGCCCTCGGCCTGTCATGGGAGTCAACTGCAACTTAACGGATCTTCTTTAATTTTAGATAAATCTACAGAACTGAGTTTTTATGGAGTGGAAAGACAGCAGAGTCCCAATTCCTGCTCTTGCCAAGCTCAGGCTGGGCAGGAGTTTGAAGCTGGGCCCAGGCTGGTGCCAGGCTGAGGGACAGCAGCAGAGAGTGCCCATTTGACCCCTCTCTGCACAAACATCAGCATTGCGGACAGCGTTACATAATTTTACAGTAACTAGCTCAGGCAGCAGCTCTTGTGCTTTGCTGCATGTTTTAGGGCTGGGCCAGGGCTCCGGGCAGGAGAGTATTGCTGAAACAGCTCTTTAAGATGCTGATAAAAAAAACACCAGGCTGTGGGTGTGCTCGGTTATCTCTGCCAGATCACTCCAGGCTCATCTTTTATTGGAGATGGAGCCAATGCCCACACACGTGCTTCACCTTAACAGGCCAGCAGCAACTGGGTGACAGAGCGGGGCGGGAACATGGACAGAATCTACCCCTTTTGCCTTGACCCTTGGGGTCTCATTGACCCAAAGCTTTGCCACCGAGTGGCTTGAAGTCCCTGAAGCAAAGTCCTTCCCAGGCAGCACTTCTGCAGGCTCTTGGCTTTACACTTCACCTGCAGAGGTTGCTTGGGCTTGCCCAAAACTGAAGCTCCAGCAAAGCCAGACCTAGCTGTGTCCAGCTTAACTGCGTTCCCCTGCTTCATCTCCAGCACCCCGGGTTCCAAGAGCTGTCCCCTTGGTTGGTGGTGATCAACCTATCCAAAATCCCACACTGAGGTTTGCTGCTCCTCTTCCCCATGGTTGGTGACGGCTTCCCTCAGTTGCTGGTGGGGCTGGTGCCACGGGGAAGGGGGAGGGTTGTGCCCCCACGCTGCTGCCGCTGCTGTCGCAGGGGACAGGTGTGGGTTGCTGCCGCCTTCCCCTTGTGCAGTGGTGGGCTGTGCCCTCTCTGCTCAAACGCCTTTCCTGCCCAGGATGTGTTTTCTCCTTGATGCTGAAACCAGCCCCTCCCTCCCTCAGCTGAGTGGCCTGTGACTGCAGAAGGCCCCTGGTCCTTCTTGGCTGCAGGATGGTTACAAAAGCCACAGCTGACACCAGCTCCTCCTCCCTTCTATCCGGGGAAATTCCCTTGCTTCAAATTCTAGGAACTGAAACGAATTGCCTACAAAGTCCTACAAACCCACCTGAGGCAAACATTTTCCCCTCCTGGGATATGTAGGTACTTTTAACAGGGAATGCTTAAAATGGGATTGAGTTTTCCTCCTAGAAAAGCTGGGTTGTTCCAGGGAAGCACAGCTTTCCTCACTGCAGTGAAGGGGGTATGCGATAGGACTTGGACTCCTGAGTACAGCATCTTCTGTGCAAGAACCAATCCTTTCAAATAAGATTTTACAGACAAGAAAGCAGAAATGTCAATGCAAAGAAAGATGTCTTGAAGAGTCAGCTTAGAAGAATAGAATGTATTGGGTTGGAAGGGACTTTTAAAGATCACCTAGTCCAACCCCCTGCAGTGAGCAGGGACATCTTCAACTAGAGCAGGTTGCTCAGAGCCCCATCAAGCCTGGCCTTCAATGTTTCCAGGGATGGGGCATCTACCACCTCTCTGGGCAGCCTGTTCCAGGGTTTCAGCACTCTCATTGTAAAACTTCAGGTTTTCACCTTACTGAGACACCTAAAAAACGCCAAACAAACCCTAGAGCATGATATGTCAAACCAAGAGAGAGGAGATTTTCTGGTATAGCAAACCCCAACATTTTCTTTGCAGACAAACAAAAGATTTCATCCGAGCTTCTGCTTAGGGGAGCTATTTAAGATACCCAAAATTGTTGAAGTAAGTTTAGATGTTAAACAGTTTGTGCCACAATAAAACAAACCAGCCAGTTTTAAACGTATGTAGCTCTGATTTTTTGTCCTAAAATTTATTTGCTAAACCCTGCTTAAATTAGTGGGAGATTCTTGTGGGTAAGAGGGCTTTAATCTGCTGTCTGATAAAGCATTAGAAAACATCCATGTACAATTAAATAAAGAAAATTTGGATATACATCCCGAGGGTTTGAAAAATAAAGCTTGCCTTTCTCGAGACTGTAAGCCCCTCCTGGCAAATTGATACAAAACACCTTTGTCAGGATTGGTCAGAAAACCTGTACTAGAGCCAAACACCCACCCAAGGCACCCACCTCTTCCTAATGCCTCATTTGAACCCCTCACCTCTGTATTTCCTCAAGGACCATCTCGATAAGTAAGGATTTGGGGAACATGGAGATGTGGCAAGCGCTCCTGGCGTGCCTTTTCCTTCCCACAGTCAGAAGCATCATCTGAGATGCATCCTACATGTACCTGACAAACACAAAGCACCAGCTCTACGGCCTGTCTCTGGTTTCATAGCAAAACCTCATGTGGCTTAAAAAAAAAGAGTTGTAAGACCTGGTATGATTGAAATTGCTATGGATTTAGATGGGTATCTGTCAAAGAGTGTATTTACCCTGGCGGTTTGGGACAGCAGGCTGAGACATTCTGGGTAAGCACACGGAGTTAAGCAGTACAGAGAGAGGGAGAAGGGGAAAGGACCGGTAAAGCCCTGTCATTCCCATTAAAGCCAAGCTTTCTGGTTTTAATATCTTCAGGGGTGAAGGTTATTTGTGTCACTGCCAAGCTCTTTCCACTAGGTGGGAAAAATGCATCAGCGGTTGACTGTTATGGGAACCGGGGAAAAAAATTACTTCTTAACTCTGCATCTTTGCAGTGATACAGCTACCTGCCAGCAATTAACTACCTCAGTGCATGACCCCAAAAAGCAACAAGAATGCTCAGCACCCAGCTGTGTTGTACTGCACAGAGGGCAACACAGCAGGGAGCTTTAAGCCCTCATGGGCATTCCCATGCTATGGTTTGCTTTGTCCTTTTTTTCTGGCTCAGTAGCACAATGTCATCATTTTTCTTGCTATGTTATTTAGTGGCTGCTTCTGGTTAGCTGAAGACCTGGCTTTACCTCGTCAGTGCCACATCATCAGGTCAAGACAGAGGATCCCAGCCTTCACTTCCATTAAATGGTTTGAGTTGGAAGGGATCTTTAAAGGTCATTTAGGCCACCCTCCCTGCTATAGGCAGGGACACCTTTAACTAGACCAGGTTGCTCAGAGCCCCATTCAACCTGACCTTGAATGTTTCCATGGTTGGGGCATCCTCCGCCTCTCTGGGCAACCTGTTCCGCTCTGGGCTTATTACAGGTTGATTTAATGCAACCACGCTGGAGCAACTCAAAGCTTCTGCTAAGCAAAAGGGAAAAGCTGTGTGGTTAAAGCAAGTGTTTTTAAAGTGCACGAGATCAGGGCCCTGTTCCCAGCTCCACTGCAGACGTCTCATGATGTCAGACAAATCATGTCACTCCTCCATGCACAGGGAGGCTCCTTAGCGACGCAGCTGATATGTCTTCAATACAGGCACTTTGCAGCACCAGAAGCCACCACTTCTAAATAAAGTCTCATGAACCCATTTCCTGTCTGCATTTGCTTTGTGTTTCTGCTTCAGTTCCGATCACTTCAAAGACACATGATGCTATTTTGTTAACTTTGAAAGCCTCGTGCAGAGCTTGCTGGCACTTTTGAGTCAGTCCTTCCTTTAGCATCCTGCAAACCACAGTCATCCTTTTTTTTGTTCTTGTTGTGCTCAGCGTGGCAAGAAAAGAATTATGGTTAGGAAGCAGCCTGTCCAAACTATACTTACATTATTCTACTAAAGACAGAAGAGACCATAAGCATTTCTGGTTTCGTTGTGCACGAGTCCTCTGCTGTGCTGGTCCAAGGAAGAGAAAAGATATCCTAGCACAGACACTTTAGCTAGCTCTAAGTACAGCTCATGCTTTTAGCATACAGGTTCTCAGTCCACTTTCCTGACCTCTGTCCACAGCAAATCATCAAAAATCATCCAGACCCAAAGACAATGCACCCAAGGGGGACTTGGGGTCTTCCTGCCTCTTTGCTGCTTGCGTTTGTCATTTTATTTTGGATCAGCTCAGGAAGCCTCAAGGAAGCATGATGCTATTTCTGCAAAACTTAGGAGCATGGCAGAGGGCTCGGGCATCGTTTCTGGCAGTACACATGTTAGTATCCTGCAGACTGCAATCATCCGACGAGAAAAAACCTGTGTTTGGAAAGCAAGCAGTCCGTCTGAATGCAATTTCCATCTGCCAGATAATTCCCTTTTGGGAGAGAGAGGTGCAATGATGCACCGACGAGGTTTAACTCAATTCCCAGGCATCAATTACACTTGGCCTCATTAGTATTTTACAAGCAATTACTCCTCGAACTAAACCATTCAAAAAGCAAAATAGCCAGGAAGCAAACAAGCCCCTGAGCGAGCAGCCCAGGGGGATATTTTTAGGGTTCATCAGTCACTCGCTTAGGTTTCTAGCTGACCCACCCATCGCTGCATCACTGAAAGCTTGACTTAGCATCACCTTGCAAGACGCTGGCTTAGATGACATCTCTACTTTTTCTCAGCTTTAGCTGATGACTCCCGTACGGTGTGAAAAACCCTGTGGCAGAAAGCACCCAATGTCAGAAACCAACCTCCCTGACTGCTGACTGTTCAGAGGTGCCTATGGAGACCGGTGGTTGTGGGCAGCCCCAGAACCACTTCACACCCTTCACTTGAGAGGCCTGGGGATGGTTGCACCCTGCAGATGTGAAGACTGATGGCTGGAGGTCATGCCGAAACAAGATTTTGGGGTTTGTGGGCCTTCTGTTGACGATATGCTATGCTCAGTTGTGAACCAGTGCTTATTTCCAGCACCTCTTTGATTACTTTGGGCAAATGTGGAAACAAGTGTGAGCTGTGTGGCTTTACCCACCAACGGAGCAATTCTACAAGCCCATGAGCTCTGAACGGACTGTTTCATTTGCTGATGGGATCCGTGCAGTGAAGGCAGCCCTGTGAAAAAACAGCTAGTCTCAAACGTCTGGGCAGCAAAGGAACTGGAATTTTCTAAATCTGTGATTTAGTAGCTGTGACAGTTTCCCCTTTTGAAAAGGCACACTGGTGATAACTGTCCTGGTTCTGTGTCATGCAGTGATGGGTGAATTCTCTCAGAGGTTTGATTCCTCAAAAACGTTTGTTGGTTTTGTTTTGAAGGAGGAAATGTCTTACTGTGATGGTTACTGTTAAGGACTTCAGCATATGAACTCAGGTAATTAAAGGCAGAAAACAAAGTAAATGGCAAATATGTTACCTTTAGGAAATCTTATGGTATTGGGTAGCCTCTGATTATGAACATCTGAAGTCATTAATATTAAAAATAATGAACCTTCTCATTCAATTAGTAGTAAAGAGCTTGGAAGTTGGAAACAGGCAAAGGTGAATGACTTGAAAGACAGAATAAATGATCTGCATTTCTCTTAAGCAAATTGGCGGATTTATTTTCAATGCAAAGATATAGATTTATCCTTGAGATACCATAGGCTATACCATGGGATATTAGGAAAATTTCTTCACTGTAAGAGTTGTCAAGCACTGGAACAGACTGCCCAGGGAAGTGATGGAGTCACCATCCATGGAGGTATTTAGTAGACGTGGTACTTAGGGATATGGTTTAGTGGTGATCTTGGCATTGCTAGATTAACAGTTGGACTCAGTGATCTTAAAGTTCTTTTCCAACCTGAACAATTTTATTCTATTCTATGATTCAAAAAAACCCAAAAAACAAACCATCGAGCTGAGTTGTAGCCATGGGTATATCGGAACTAGACTGTGTCCTAGACCATGTTGTCACCATCAACCTCCTGCTGACAGTTTCACAAGATGTTCTTCTAGCCATTGCCTTCCCAAGACACCTCACCTGGTCCACCACCCTTCTGGGTTTTGGCTTGTTGGGAGCTACCAGGAAGGTGCTTTTCCCAGGCATGGCTTTTTTTTTTCTTGCTTGGAAAATCCGCTGGTGTAGATTTGAATAGCAAATGCTATTCAAGCTAGTTGAGCTCTGGGGCAATACCATCGAGGGGGAGAAGGTCAATGTCCTTCTCTGCACTTGCTGGGTGGGCACTGGGTCCGCCTGGCTCTTATAAGTGGCCACGTGAGAGAGTTAACAATTAATTGCTGGAACAAAATGCCAGACTTTGCAGTGAGGGTTCACTGCCCGGGAAAAATCAATACACGGGATTTACTTCAGAAATATCAGAGAGGATTGCGGTCAACGCAGCTCGGTCATTGTTCTGCATAGCAATGGCCAGAGACGGCACAGCAGGGGCTGGAGGATCGTGACTGAGATGTCCTGAATTCCTGATGTCCCTCAGCTCTGGTATCTTCTGTAGTCTCCACTTCAAAATGTTTCTGACTGCAGCCCCATCCTTCCCACCACTTCTTGGCATGCTACCCACGACCCAAGCACCACGCACAATGGTGCCTCTCTCCTTGTTTTGGCCTACGAGCCAACATGTGCTGAGGATACCGCAGATGTGCAGCTGATCCGCATTTTGAGCCCCCTCCGCCCTCCTGGCAGCGCCGCAGTTTTTTCCCAGGAAGTCCGTGCTTTGTTTTTGGATGGCGTTAGCAGGAAACAGCTTTAAGCACAAAATAAGAAATTATTTCATATGCAGCAGTCATAAAACTGTGGGGTATGTTAGCAATGAAAAAACTGAAGAAGTTTAAGGAGAGATTAGGCCAGTTTATAGAGGAGAGGGTCCTCGGCATCTTTGGGGCACACTGGCCTTTTTGCAGCCCCTGCTTCAAAAAATCCTTACGTTGCTTATTGCCAATGTCAGAGAATTGTAGAAACAGAATGTTTTAGGATGGAAGTGACCTTAATAACAGAGAAAGGATCACGCTCTACCTGCCTATTTTTTTAATGGCAGTGTTGGAGAGTTATACTGAGCTCTTACGGGGTTGCTATATCAAAGCCCCGTGTCTGAGCTTGCCAAATGAACCCATGGTTATGAGACATCAGGCTGATTTTACAGTGATCTTTTACAATTGCTTGATCCTGGCATGGTTACCTGATTCAGAGCAATACCACCTCACCTAACACACGCCAATAAGGGTTTCCAGTTTATAACACTGCTCATCTGCGCTGCAGTGGAGCCAGGGAGCTACTCCTGCCATACCCCATCCAAACTGAAAGCAGACTTCGGCCCCTTGGCTCTTCTCTTTTCTCTT
>NW_009727759.1:0-19040 GCF_000703405.1 Apaloderma vittatum
GAAGAGTGTCGGTGTGTCCCCACTGGGCACTCGACCAACTGTAAGCCCTAAATCTCTAGAAACCGCAGTATTTCTTTAACAAGCGAGTTTGAAATCTTAATTGGACTTTTTTTTTCCCATCTACAATTAACTGGGGATCAGTCGGTTTCTTGCAAAGGGGTTTTCTCCTCCTTTCAGGAGTTCCCTGAACAAACCCGCTGTCCCGGCTCCTCCGGCTGGGAACTGGTGAGGAAGACACCCGGCTCCTCTCCATCCACCTGCCAGCGCTGGGGCAGAGCAGCAGGGGAAGAAAGGGAGAGGAAAACCAGGTGGGAATTCCTCAGCAAGCCCTTGAAGATAAGCAACAGCTCCTGCTCTGCGATCGCTGCCTCTTCCTGCAAGATAAGATAAAGGCAATACTTGCAGGGCCGAAATCTAGTACCAAGATAGGAAATCTTGTACCGAGATAGCAGGTAGAGGCAGCGTTTGTGGGAAAGGGGTTGCCCAGGGCAGTGGCAGAGTCCCTGTTCCTGGAGGTGTTTCAGAGTCCTGCAGACGTGGTGCTTTAGTTGAGGATTTATCAGGTTAATGGTTGGACTTGATTAACTCAAAGGTCTTTTCCAATCTAGGAGTTTCTGTGGATTGGGGAAGCCTCCCGTTTCCCTGGACTGTTTAGGTTTGTCGTACAACGAAGCAGAAGATGCTCCCGCAGCTCTGTTCTAAACTACAGAGAACAAAACGGTGCAGCCTTCCCACACAAGCTCGTCTCCGCTGCCAAACTCCTGCGAGCGCATCCAGCTCTACCCTTCTCCCTTTCCTGTGGCGTTCTGCGTACGCAGGCTTCTTCCCGGTGAACCCCAGCTCTACGTCAACACCACCCGGGGCTCGCTTCCCCTCCCCGAAGAGTCAGGACCTTGGCCGAGGGAGGCGGTGATGTGTGTGGGACGCGTGGGATCCGTCTCGGGGACGGGCTGACAGGCAGAGATGACCCTGCCGGGATGTGAGCAGGGAGCGCAGCCGTTTCGAAACACGAGCTTAGGCTGCTAAGCCATTGATTCCAGCTGTGGGAACATCAGATGGGTGCAAAGCGCTGTGATACGCAGGACGCACGCATTAGGCAGTAATAAATCCTGACAGCACTGTTTCCCCAACGCCCACGCGTTGCCCTTTATGCTTTCTTTTTTTACAAAGCGACAGAGATAAAGTGGACACTCTCCTTTTTTGGTGCGTCGCTCTGCCCCTGAACGGCACTTACTCCAGTAACAAAATCCTGTCCCGGCTGACTATCAGATCGAAGAAATTAGACTCTGCTCTCACTTGCGCTACTGACCACCTTTGTGGCCTTCCGTCAGTGTACCAGCCCTTTAGAACATTTCCTGCCCACGTAAAAAATAAGAGATTATAATTATCCACCGCAGCAAGGCTGTTGGAGATGGATGGATGAAACTCAGTTCAGCAACTGTCAGGATTACTATCAGCTACAAAGTCACGCACTACCCTAAATTCTAGTTGCCAACTTGCACTTAAAGTTTATAATGTGGAATGAGATACCATCGCAGAAAGAGATCATCCAGGCCCTGGCAGGATCAGCCCTTCCTCCATCATTCCTGACAGATGTTAGTCTAACCACTTCTTGCATTTTTCACCAGAAATAAACAACCGGCACACACATTCAGTTAAATACCCTCTAGCTGTGTACATGAACAGCACATGACCTGCAAAATTGGCCTGTCACGCTAAAAGCATATAAATCATACAGATTTAACACTAAGATACCTATTATCCACAGCGGTTTTGCTCGACAAGTGAAACGATGATGAACAATTTGTTGAGTTAACCTGGATTTAATACCATAGGCGGTAATACGGAGCATCTAGAGCCCCAGCTGCCACTCTGCCTCTTCTCTAGCACCACAAGATTAAGTGCCTAAGATGAAACTTGATGAATTCTCCCCTCTTGGATCTCCCGAGAATGAAGAGGTGAAATCTCCCCTCCAAAGGCTGCTCCTGCTCATGGTTTGCAGGGAAGGAATGCAGATGGCCAGCGAGGGGGGGGTTACAACTTCCTCCCTTAAGAAGACTCCCTTTTCCTATTGTTTCGCCTGTGCAGCTTTATCAGATGGAATTCCAGTGTGCTGCCTGGACCCCGCTCCCCTCCTTAAATTCTGTTTTCAAACAGTTTGCGTAAGGAACGTCTCTTCAATGTAACATTTTGTGTTTGCCGAGTCGCTTCTGGAATTTCTCACCCACTCACAGCTCCACGTTTTGGGGTGTGGGTGGATGTGAATGGCTGCAAAGTGCACGACCTAGCAGACAATGTAAATCTTGACTGCATTAAGGCATTGGCAAGGAGACATTTTCGACCTGTGCCAGGTTTCCTTCTTCCTCCACCGACGGAGATATGCCATGCATTTGACAAAACGATGAGCTCATACCCTGAGTATTATTTATGTCTTCTGCCGTCTTCACCTTGAGCACATATGGGGCCATGCGAGAACAACTTGATCTCACTAGAAAGCTGCGATGGGATCCCCCGAGACGGCAGCTCTATCTCCCGCAGCCTTCCAGGCGTGTTACGAAAAAGTTTCTTGTAACTGAGAATTGGAGCTTTGCTCTGAAGCAAACAAAGAGTCATTGGAGGACTGCGCTGTTGCGTTCACATCTGCTTTTGGTGCAAACAACTCCTCACTGAGCAACCTGCAGCTCCTTCGAGCAGCTGCAGCCGAAAGCAAGCGGGTTGCAGGGAGGAGGTTGTGTTTACTTATCACTTGTTTGTTGTCCTCCGGGTCCTCTGGAATTGCTCTGGCAGACGAGATCCAGCTACTTCCGTATTCTCCCTTAGAGGCTTTGGAGGAAGGTGTGAGGTTGAACAACTTACACAACAGCAGACAGCAGGAGATTGTGCCTTGATCGACAAACGAGCTGACATTTTTTTGCCTACAGACACAAAGATTTTGATCTCTCACACTTCCTACTTAATAAAATTCCCATTATCCTCCGAGAAGAATATCCTGTGAAGTCCACAGAGTCCCTAGTTCCAAGGCTATTTTGAACTGAGCTCCAAATGGTGCTGTCAGGGGGAAAACACGCTCTTCTTTCACTTGGAATTTGTGACCATTTCTTTAATTTAAGCCAGCCTTCTTTCCAGAGGGCAGGTAAAAGCCCTCGAGTTACCCTCTCTACACCACCCATCAAATCTGATGAGCAGTCCAAGCAACCCAACGCGCAGTCACACAGAACGCTCGATTCTCTTCTCTACACCAACATCCCCTTGTCATCAGTGCCGTTTCTTTACCATTCCTTGTAAATTCTAAAATTACAGAAAGCGAGCAAACACTGACGGCGAAGAGATATTCTTCTCATCCCTACAGGTCAGATCTCTGGTGCTCCGGAATACTTTGGCAACCACACAGAGGATTCCGTTACGGTTATTTTTCCCAGAATCGAGGCCTGGCTTCACGCCACGCTGAAGCAAGGAGTATTCCCGTGCTGCTCAGGGGATGTGGGGAGCCGGGAAAGCAGCAGCCACTTTCTGCCTTCCCAAAGGTAACAGTGGGCTGGCAGGCAGTGTTCTGTGCGGGTATATCCACCGTCAGCACTAAAAAGCGAGGCACCGGTCAGACCCGTGCGCTCGACTGAAGCAAACAGGAAACTGGGAAATACTTTTTTTTTTTTTTTTTTACCACTAAGAGATTACACCATTGCAAATCAAATTGTAGATCAGACTGAGAAGCGTGTCAGAGAGCAAGATGTTTCTTTCCATAACCTTCTAAATCCACGTTCAGAGAATCTGGCGATATCCTACATATAAAGTAGCAGATCATTATTTTCTTTTACCATTTCATGGTTCGGCTTCGGAAACGTGTGCTAAAAGGGTCCCAAGTAACTGATTTAAACTCCACAGTTTTTTGCAGACGTTTCCTGTATAACAAACCAGCTGCCAGATAGGCAGCAATCCCTGGTGCGAAGCCACACCAGGATCAGGCCTTGTCCTGCTCCCTCCTACCACCCTTGAGCAGAAACACCCAGCAGCACAACGCCGGGCGGTGAAGCCCCTGTAGCAGGTAGGCTGCGCCGCGTCAACCGCCTGCCTGCTCCTCTGGGCCACGTCCCAGTGCAAAACTAAGCTCTGCTGTTTCCACGCCTTAGGACGAGTGAAAGGCTCGGTTTTCCATGCTGAAGTTATTAAAAAATAAATATGTCTGCGGGCGAAGGGTTTTTTTTTGCAGGTACAGGTTAATTTTTGCACGAAAACCCGATGAACGGTTAGCTAAACACGCCGTCTGAATTCGGGCACCTCCTGAGTTTCAATCATTTCGCTTGGTAAAGAAGGAGCATTTCAGAAAGTCGATTTCTCAGCAGGAGATTAAGGAAGTACCAGAGCAGCCCCGGGTTTGTGGCTCCCGGGCTCGAGCTGTTCCCTCTGCCCTACGCACACCGATTTCATTTGCAGCCCGAGGGAGGAAGGTGTGCGGGTGCAGCACAGGTTCTGTCTCTGCGAGGACGGCTTCTCTGCAGCAGGAACGGCGGTGTGCCCCGCCGGCCAAGCTTTCCTCCTGCCACGCAGCCGCGCTTGCAAACTGTTTCAGAGCCGCAAAGTAAAAACGTCTCCTTTCTCCCTCCCTCTTCCTGCTACCGAAGCAAAACAAGCTGCATTGATAAACCTGCCAAATGGGCCAGAATTTACTCTTCTTTTTCAGGGTCACCGGCAGATTTCTGCTGCAAAGTCCGTCGTGCAGATCTGGCCGCTGGCTGTCGACATTTTACAGCTGGGATTTGGCAGAGCACATCAGGACACGGCAACTTCAAACACGTGGTTGTACCCTCTTTCAGCAAAATACCTACGTGTACATTTAACAGCAAACCCCACGCTGGACGGAAATACCACCTTCAGCGCCTCACCGAGCCGGGTGCCTTCCGCTACGTGCAAGCCTCTGGGCTTTGAAGATGAAGGATTTGTGCCTCAAGAAAAGCACATTTCTAAGAAGCTCCTTTCGAGCCTCTTTGAGAGCAGCAGCGAGTCATTCACTTGAACTCTAATTGCTGTCCTGAAAAAGCCTTGGAAGGAACGTAGCAACTTGGTTTTCACCGTGAAAATGGGAGGTTCTCCACTGCAAGCTCTACGCCTTCGGCTGAAAACCTGCCGAACATGTGGCCTGGGATCAAGGTTCGCTTTGATGGCCGTTCACAGTACAACTGGTGGACACATTTCTAGGTTGATGGTACCAAGAAAAGCGGGAAGGATAGGGTCCCTCTTCCTCCTCTCACCCTCAGCGTAACTGCAGCAGCTGGAGGCCACGAGAACACGCCGGCCTTTCAGAAAAAGTCCGAAGCCACCAGAAAAAGCAAGGCAAAGGCTCCAGCACGGTGCAGCCTCACCGAAAGCAGAGAAAGGCTGTTGCAAGCAGCACGGGACAGCTGCCTGCCCGACTCATGGGCAAGCACACGTGTGCTCGCACGTGGATAGCATCTCTGCTCACCCAAGGACTAAACCTGCCCCCCTCTCCCATGGTATTTGTTCTGATTTTCTTCCTAAGCAATAGCAAGTACACGCTTTGGGCATAAGGAAGCTTTCCTCACGCGAGAACCCTGAAGCACGCACAACTGAGCTCCAGCCGCGCTCGCTGCACTGCAGGGCTAATTAATCTGATCCAAACCTCAGTGAAATTCATACATTCCTTCTAAATCCACTTGTAAACCACTATCCTTAAGGCACTAGGACTGAATGCAAGTATTGATACTGCCAGAGAGTAAATCTGCATCCGTAAGGAGGATCACCTGTTTAAACAAGACCCCAGGCCACTGCAAGCGGGGGAGGAAAATAAAAAGGCGGCAGCATTTAAAGCTAAGAATTGCAAACTTTGTAGGGAGACACAGATTAGCAGCCTGATTACGAACATCCGATAACCACGTGTGAAATACTTCTTTAGTACATTTTTCAAACCATTGTGACCGGAAGCTATACGTCAAAAACACTAAACTCAGCTAAAAGGATAAATTCTGCTCTAGGTACTCCAGTGTTAATTTAGGGCAACTCCAGTGACTTCAAAGGAATTGCTCCAGATACAAACCAGTGTAGCCAGCAGCAGACTGGCTGGGAGCTTGCATAAACAAGCAAAAAAGATTTTCATTTTTTAAGAAGCCGTATAAACTAGTTCTAGCTAATTATGTGACAGGGGCCTGGGTGTGAAATAGCAACTGCAAAGCCTCAGGGACCAAGCCAAGAACCTTTGATTTGCTCTCTACAGCTTATAAAACCTTCTGAAAACTTTTGCTCTAACGGCTTTTCTACCTTCCATTGCAAACTGCACACACCACTCCAGTGCTCCCCTCCTGCAGGCCCCCACCATTGCTCTCTGCTAAATCTTTACCCTCTGTCTTAAATCTGAGGCTAATTTCAGGTTGTACAGCTAAACCCGCAGCTGTTTCCAAGCAGAAAGCACATTTCGTGTTCATTTTATGGAACATTCAGTGTTGGAGCAGTTGAAATCGTACCCGTCCTGCAAATAAATTTCAAAACTTCTCTGCGAAACTCCCTCAGGTTGAAATATTAAACCGAGAAGTGCCAAACTCGTGTTACTGAAACTCAGTTATTAGCTTGGAATGAGAAACAAAAGTTCTGCTGTCTGTGGGATGATACTGTGCCTACTCACCATTAAAATGCAGAGGAGAATCTAAGCTGTCTCTGTAAAAAATAACTTGAAGGGAGAGATGTCTATATGATATAGATGTGCTCCCAGGTGAAATTCAAGATAGCCGAGCCCTCTTAGGAAGGCAACGCGAGCCGGCTCGGCTCCCTCGCTCGCCTGACATGCCAACACACCCCGGCTAGACTGTAAATTTATTCAGCCACATTAACTTTTTCTGGTCCTTAAGTCACAAGTGATGAAATCTCATTCATTTATGCAAGCAACTGGAAGATTTATTGTAAATAAAAGTTCTGCACATTACACAACTGGCTAAAAATCATAATTAGAGTTGCACTGGGAAACATGTTTTATTTATTCTGACAGTAGTCTGGCTTCAATAATCCCAGCATGATAAATGTCCCTGAAGTTTGGAGAGTTTCAGCAACTAAAGACCTTATCACAGACATGGAAGTGGAAACGTCTGTCTAGGTTTGATGTGGCTTACAAGAGGTCCCGAGCAGTTCTGTCGTGTAGCATCGTTTTAAATCAGCACCAGGGCACTAAGAGCTAGCGGGAGCGCCTCCGTTCACTGTAAAAGAAAGAAACGAAATTTTCCCCTGCTATTCAACTTCCGAGACCTCGCTGCGAAAGCTGGGACACGTCTGCGCGAATTAGCAAGGTTCTAGGATAGGGAGAAATGACATCGGGCTGCTGAGCCGACAGACCCTCTGGAACAGGGTCAGTGACACCATTAATGGGATGCAGACATCCCCGCTCTCCAGCTAGGCTGTGCCCTGCCAAGAGTTCTAGTGCTTTCTTTCTTTATAGTTTTAAGCACAATTTCAGGCCCATAAAACATCAGAGAAGACAGAAGCTATTATCCCGGCCCTGACAGGAGTCCCTAATGGGACACACAGACTCTGCAAAGACCTAGAACTAATGATGCCGGGCTTTTACCGTTCCCCATCTGTTCAAGGGTATTTTAAAATGTACCAAATCAGGTTTACCCCTATAACGTTTATTGCCGCTCCGAGACTAATAAATGACTCCGAGCGCAATCAAACATTTATCTGGCTTTGCTCATTCCTGAAGAAGAGAGGAGCCCAGGCTCGCTGCTCACGCGGGGCATCCTGTAAAGCGTTTTCTCTGAGCCAGCCGTGGAGTACGATCACCGGGATATTTAGGTTAAGACACTCCTCCAGCAGTCAAGTTGCTGCAATATGGCAAAAGAGTCAAACCCGTTTCTTTTTGGACGAACAGACAAGTTATGCACAGAACAGCCCAGAGCCACTATAGACTTCACAGGGGTGAAACAAACTTTATTATCAACATGGATGATACGCACTTCCACAAATATTTTAGCCAGTCTCTGCTAAATTTAGAACAGCTAGAGTATTTCTAGCTAACGTTATGAAAAATAACCATTTATATTACTATAAAAAGAACATTCCAGTAACAAAGAGAGGTGATGCATGGGCAGTGAGTCCCAGGGAAAGAATCCAGAAACCTTTCCCAGGTCCCGCTCCGCAGCACCAGGGAACGGGAATACGGGCATCAGGCTCCTTCGCTGCCGGGCAGGCAACACCCGGCCTGTTCATGAAATGCTGGATGGCTTTGGGTATCCTCCCGTCTGCAAAGCCACCGTTCCAATACAAATGAGTACAGAGGTGAAGTTTATTTTTGCTCTGTCAGCCTTAAAAAGTGAGATCAAACATGCTTTTTCCTTTTTTTCCAAGGATTTTTCTTTTTTTTCCCCTCCCCCTCTTTGCCCACCGGACACACACGCACGTACCTTAGAAGCTGGAAGTGAAAAATAAAGCACGGTTTCCGTACGGAAAGATGCCAACCATGGTCATCGCATGGGTTCTCCAGTCACCTGCTGTGGCGTGCCTTATGAGCACGACGGCTGCACGTTCAGAAAAACTCGGTTATCTGAGAACACCCACGCCATCGATTGCTGCCACAGAAAAGCTCTTGGTAGGAAAAGTTAAATAAAATAGGGAAGAACACTTAAGGATTTTAGGAAGGCAGTGATGAAGGAATGACATACTCTTAAAAGGATTAATCGCGCTCCGCAAATAGGAAAGCAAGTAACCTTCCATTTGTCCCTGACCTAGGAAAGTACCCTTCTCATAAACATATGGAAGCATTAAAAAAAAAGAAAATCCATTCGTTTGTAACTTTGAAGCTTGTATCGAATTACATTTCATCCTCTCAAAATTTGCTTGTTATCTGCCAAGACCGGTCTGCAGTGTTTCTAGCTTCTATGCCAGACCAAGTGAATGGAGAATGGAGTAAATCAACTGCCCAGGAGCTAGAAAGCGGAGCTTGCCCGCTGCCTTTAGCACCCCGTACACCAACAAGGGCTTTTCATCGATTGATTATTGCCAAACCAGCAAAGCGATAGGGACGGGTGACACTGGGCATCATTTCATTTAAAATTTAGAACGCGGAGCTTAACTGAGGAGCACGTGCCCTCACCGTACCATATCCAAAGGTGCTTTGATTTCGTTATTAGAGAAAAATATCTTGACGAGAGCCCGAGGTACGGAGTTCATGCTTTCCACAGACCTGCTCAGTGACTCATTAGCAAACCAGAGGTTAGATGTGGTCTCTAAGGGTTACAGCACAGTATTCCTTTAACAGCAGAACGCAACAGTGTCTCTGAACAGAAGATTGCATACATCAAAATCAAACTTCTGGAGATACAAAAGAAAGCCCTTGAAACAGAATACCTGATAAAAGGAGAACCTTTCAATACACTAATCAGTCAAATTAATCAGAAAAAATGGCTTGGAGGAAAGGAAAGGTCAGGAAGTAACAGCATTCCGTGCAGTAAACACAGTTTTTACAAAAATGACAGAGTCATCTTCCAGTGAAACTCTTAATTTAAAATACCCACTGGCAACAACAACAACAAGCCCCACTCCGCTTACACTTCCATCATATTATGATGCCAAGTGCCTTATTTACAAGTCAGGGGAGAAAAACCTTCAGGCTTATGAACACGTAGCACCCACCTCCTTCACTGCACAACAAGAGTTCGGGGGAATGCGTACGGGTGGAGCGATGGGGAAGGCAAAGGCAGCGGGAGCGGGGTCCTACCCCAGAAACTCACGGCAGCCTGGACAAACAGCTCTTATTGCCGGTGAAGCCAACCAAATTTTTGGCGGTTATTAAAAATATTATAATAAAAAAATCATGCCCATTTATACGTAATCAAGCTATCGACATGGCTTTAGCGCTGCAAACTCTGGATGCCCCAATTAAGGGCAAACTTCTGCACTTGAGCATCATGCTGCTCTCTGGAGGGGGAGAGGAAGGGATCTGGAATCGCCGTGTAATCCAAGCAGTGAAGAACCAACGGAGACCAGAGGTGTGCAGAGATAAGTAGTCCCCTTTTAGGAAGGGGAAAAATTAAAAACAAGTCACCTTTGGAAAGCAAGAATATGCTTTCACGACCCAAGCACCTGAGCTCTTCTAGCTCCCACTGTCCCTTTATTGCTTCCGGAGGTCAGTGTGTTACACAGGTTTTGGTTTGGTTTTCCTGTTTGCTAAAAAAACAACTGGAGTGGCATACAATGATTTTTGGAGCTATTCATAAAAATCACACCTGAACTCTTTTGAACATACCACAGTACTTAGTTACTCCTGAGCTGT
This sequence comes from Apaloderma vittatum, assembly GCF_000703405.1. Classification (NCBI taxonomy): domain Eukaryota; kingdom Metazoa; phylum Chordata; class Aves; order Trogoniformes; family Trogonidae; genus Apaloderma; species Apaloderma vittatum. The sequence goes on from NW_009727759.1 coordinate 10,268, forward strand.
CAATGTTTGCAACGTGTAACGTTGTTAAAAAAATAGGAAAAGTCAGCAAAATGCACCCTCCCATCCAAAAAGAAAAAAAAAGAAAAAAAGAGAAAAGCTTTTTCCAGCTGTAACATCTGTTCAGTCTAACTAGCTGACAAGTGCTTCTGCTGAAACACGCTTGCCAGAACACGACATAAGAGGAGGAGGGACTTTATGGAGGAGGGAACGCAAGCAATTTTTCTCCTTCCCTCACCCACAAAATGCACGATACCATTCGCAAACAACAAAGGGACACCACAGCATCCTGATCACATGCAACACGCGGTGGTTTCGCCGCTGCCGGGCGCGGTTACCTCTGGGTCGTCACCTGCGGCAATATGACAGGAGCACACGCTATCCCAGCAAAAGATTCTGGAAAATGTAGGTCCCTTTCCCACTCATCAGTTTCCGTGTTATACACCTGCACGATGCTCGTGACATTGTTCAGGTGCCAATTGTACCCTCCTACGATATAAATCTTTTTCTCTAGTAAACAACAGCCGGCTTCCGACTGCCCTGCGCGCATGGGGCTCACCGTTGTCCATTGGTCTGTTTCAGGCAGGTAATATTCCACGGCCAAAACGTCAAAACAACGGTCAACGTGGTCCATGCGGCCTCCCAGGGCGTAAATCCTATTATTGGCGCTGACCATGGCGTGCAGGACTCGGGGTTCGTTCATGGGGGTTTTAAACTCCCACTGATCCGCGGCAGGGTCGTAACAGTGCAGGGCTTTTTTGTCTTCCACCGAAATGCCGTACCCACCTGATATGTACAATTTGTCTCCTACCGTGGCTCCGGCGTGCCCCCACGTCCTGCGTTTCAGGGAGCAGACGTAAGTCCACTCGTTATTTTTGGGGCAATACTTCTCGACGGAGGCCAAGCTCCCCGAGCGGTTCCTCCCACCGGTGGCGTACACCATGCCGTGGAGAACGTTGAGCTGGAACTGGATCCTGCTCTCCTGCATGGCCTGGATGCGCAGCCACTGGTTCAGGTGCGGATCGTAACGGTAGCAGATATCCACGGCTCCCTCGCCGCTGCGGTACTGCAGGTGCTGCCCCCCGACAATGTAGACGAAGTTGTCGAGCACGGCCACGCAGGAATGGCTGCTGCCCACCTCCATCTCCGTCAGCTCCTTAAACTGGCGCACGCTGGCGTCCGGCAGGTAGTAGACTTTGCAGCTGACGGTGCGGTCGTTGTCGGTGTAGGGAGTGCCGCCGAAGGTGACGAGGGACAGGACGTCCGAGCGGATGGTGGTCCGAGGGGACTGCATCTCATGCTGACGAAAGGGCAGGATCTGGTAGTTGAACGCTTCCAGCAAGTACTGTCGGCACAAGACGTCTTCCACCATGATGTCCAAGGTCTGGACGCTGTCCACCAGCTCCGAGGACTTCATCAGCGGGAAGCGGATGTGGCAGAGGACCTGGCTGGCGTTGGCGCGGCGGGTCGGTGCGTATTGCAGCCAGCGCACGGCAGCACGGAAGAGATCTATTTCACTGCAGCTTTTCAGCTTATTGCTCTGCAAGAAGAAAACGAGGCGCTCCAGCGGCAGGTGGAGGAAATCCTCTTCCTCGGAGATCTGGAGGAAATGCCTAAACGTGAACGCATCTACCGATTCCTTCAAGGATGCGAGGCTGAAGGTGGTGGCCATCTGCCCGATATTGAGACACGTTTCCACGCTCATGGCAGACTTCAGAAATTCTTCGCAGAGCTCCACGACAGGCACCATCTGGAGGAAGACGGCAGCTCCCAGCACATCCTGAATGCAGTCAAGATCCAGAGTCACTTCAGCGCTGTACGCGAAGTCTATTATGTGTTTCAGCCCTTTTGCAGATACACCTTTCAGTTCGATCACATCTTGGCTGGCTTCTCTCATCCCACCTGTGAACATGGCCCTGGAGGTCAAGAACACAAACAAGGATTTTCCTCCTTTTAAATACCTGTAGAATAATGTACCACTTCAGAAGTTTGGTTTTTTTAACTGTACTGATTCTCTTAGGGAGGATGGGAAAGGAGGGGAGAAAATCAAGGCTAAATCTCTACAAGACAGGAGAAATCAGGGTATGCAATTACTTACATAAAGCTTGCATAAACGCTGCGCTAAGAAGTAATATTCAGCTATTAGAAAGTTATGTTCTTCAATCCTACTGGCAGCATAAATACGAGGAGAACAAGGACAAGGCTTCAAGAAGCAGACAGAGCTACCAGAGCAGGGAGTGCAGTACGCTGGACAGCAATGAATCCGTGACATTCAGCAACCCAAGGATACAACAGGAGCTGCACCGGCAGGGATCAGTCACCACAGCGCAAAGAGTTTAAGCGGGCAGGATTTGTGAGCGCAAGGAAAGAACACGCTTCGGGAGACGCCCGTGTTTAGAAGGTCGGCGATCCTCTGAGCTTGCCTGCACCGCTGCCTTTAGATTTCAGTTAGCCCGTCCCAGCGTGGGCTGGCTATGAAACGCCTTAAATGTTGCAGATGCAACACAGCTTACAGACAGCTCTGGTAAGCACAGCAGAACCTCGCCTCCAAGGTTCGTTCCCAACGCCTTAAGAAAACCGGAGTTGCAGCCACTTCAGAAAAGGTCTGTCATGTTGCAGTAGGACAGCAGGGGGCTAAAAGGCAATTAAAAACCAACAAAAAACCACCAGATTTTGCTACAGCACAGCTGCAAGCACATCAGTTGACCAGGCCACGCGGAGATTAGGCCCTAGATCACCTCCTTGGGAGGCTTCTAAATTCCACAGGAAGCACATACCACGGCCAGGACGGCGCGCAGGCATCTCGCAAACCACTCCCGGAGAGCGGCGCTGCGTGTCCCAGCTACGGGGCCTGTGGGTGTGTTGGGGACACAACTGCACATTTCGCTTTTTATACGTTTACATTAAATTTCAGCAGGTTTTGTTATAAACGGGTAGCTCGGGGGTAAAGGTTTTGCGCTCTGTGTAGCATTCAACAAGCAGTAGCGGAGCGGTTCTGGGGAAGCCAAAGTCAAAAAACCAGCTTGCTGGAAGAACTGCGACCTGGGGTTTCACCCTTCGCTGCCACTGGACACACGTCGCAGCAAGGCTACGGACTCTCACACGAAAGATCTAAACTGCTGGCAGCTGCCTGCACATTTTGGGCTGGTTTTCCCACCATCAATAACTTACTTTTTTCGCATTGGGAAGGTAAATTCACTGTGAAGGCACGGTGCCATCAGAGCTGCCTTAAGAAGCTGCAGTGACTCTGAAGTGCAGGTTAGTCAAGAAAAATGCTGAACAGACCCTGCTCTTCTGCACCAACACAGGAATAAAGGAATAGCTTGGGAACACTGTCAAAAGCCAAGAGTTCCAAGTTTCCTGTCCAAACCAGGCTAGAAAACCTGCTGCCGTCCAGCATAAACCAAGAAATCCTAAATGACTTAAATAAGGAAATACCTGCATATGAAATCAGCTCGCTGTAACTGAGGGACCAGGAATACTGTTCGCAATTATTTGTCCATCTAGCAGATGAGAGCTTTCTGCTGAAATCCCCCCGCACATCCCGTGTGGCAGAACAGCCCGCTGCCCTGATCCCTCGCCCCGGAGGACACGCAGACATATGTGTGTGTGTGTACTCGTGCAACAGCGACACGGAGCAGAGCGTGCGTGAGGAGAGAAAAGCATTATTGTTGCCATGATGAAGACAAATCATCAAACAGAATGCAATTCCTTTAAAAAGTGTTACAGTTCTAAAATGCTGATTACATAAATGCCTCAATTTTACTCTTTTCCCTCCCCGCTTCTGCACAAAACCAGCGTATTTTCAAAAGCTAGATTATTCTGCCATTGTTCCCCAGGACAACCTTCCTTAGCACCACAGAAGTTATAACAAGAAACCTACTCAGCAATTACGTTTCAGCAGTGAACACACACTGGCAGTGGCGCTGCACACAGCATTTCTGAATACAAATAGTGCTATTAGCATTTGGGGGGAGATCAGCTCCATCATTAATTGCATGCCTGCTAGGGAGAGCGATAAGCTTGGAAGGTTTATGTTACCAAAGGGAGAGGGAAGGGAACAGCGTGGGAAATGTGTGTGTACGTAAGACAGATATCGTCAGAGCAGCTGAAGAAACAGGCAAAGGGGCACAAGAGATAACGCCAAGGGACACCCAGGTCCCTTGCTCTCGGCTACCTGCTCGGCAAACCAGTCTGCTCGGGTCAGGAAGGATCCTACACCTCAAGGGACTGCAAACCCCGCTGAAGAGCCCTTCCTCACTCTTCCTCACTATGACCTGCACTCCGCAGCAACACCCAGGTCCAGTTCTCTCTTGTTTTGAGCCTTCCCTGCAGCCGTTTCCTCCAGCGTGCCCCTCACTTTACATCACTTCCAGTCCTGTCAGAAAAACCCCTGACTCCAGGGAGGAGTCGTTCCAAGCCAGAGAACCATTACAAAGACAGATGAGCATCTATTTTCACTTAAGATTGACCTTCCTGCCCTGCCATCGGCTCGCTCTGCGTTAATTTGGCTATGAAAACTCATCTCCATGCTTTGGTTTTCTACCCACAGAGGATGGGGGAATTCTCCTCTCTCTCCTGGGGGTCTGGGGAATGCCCGGGCAAAGCGCTCCACGCTCCGCAGCCCGTGAGCAGTAAGCGCTGCACACAGAGCAGCCGTGTTTACAGATAGCACGAGCGTATTTAACGGCACCCTCGCTCAACGGGATGACTCATTTCACAGCCCTCGCTGTGCCACTTCGCCATCGGCTCCCGATCCAAGCTCGTTTCCTTCGGCACGGAGAGCACCCGCGGACGACGCTGCCGAGGTAGGTTCAAGACCTGTGCTCGAACTCGCATCTTGCCCGACGGCTGCTGTCGAACAAACCTCATCTGCGTGTGGAGGAACTGACTCTGGGCCTCTGCCTGCCTGCAGGTAATCCCACCGACACCCGCGGGGCAAACCGCACCTCCGAAGGGTTGCGCGTGGGTGGGATTTTTGGGGCGCGGCTGGAAGGTTGGGGGTAAGGGGGGGGAGGAGGATGGGGAAACAGCAAACCAACGGGGAAGGTAACAGTGCCTGCTTCCCTATCGCATTCTCACCTGAAATAGTCACTGCAGGCAGCCAAGACAACTTTATGAACCTGAAACACTTCATTATTTATAGTGAGGATGACATCAAGCAGCTGAGCCTGAGCTCGGAGCGAGGCCAGTCCCTGCAGTAGAGTGGTGCTGTGGCCAGGAGCAGAGAACGTGCATTTCAGGGTGCTGTTCTTGTCAGCCATGCTAAAAACAGAACAAGAGAGACAGGCTGGTTTTAAATTAAAACAATATGTGGTATACCTACAAAGCATGCTGGGGAAGATACTGTAACATGAGGCAGTTTGAACGCAAATTCCCAGCTCAACAGCCACACGGAACATCATGACATCAGTACCTCAGCTGAATTCCCTTCTCCCAGCACAAAAGAGACTTCCAATTTTTTTCAATTACGCTTTCGCATTACTGACAACCCATCACGCCGCAGCACACATGGGCTTCAGAGACCATCCAAAACATCAGCTAGCAGGGCCAAAACCTCCAACGAACACTGGTGTCCCCACACTACAATCACCCCAGGGTCCACCCTGACCTCGACTTCAACCACGAGACCGAATCGCAGTCGCTTATTCTTCTCACCACCTATCCCGACCGCAGCTGTTAGACACTCCAGCCCGTCCAAGGACGGCCCTGCTCGCCCTGTTTGATCCTTTCCTTATGCCTGACCCTAAGGAGAAGAGCAAAAGCAAAATATTACATGGCACTGGCTGCTCTAAATAACGTCAACTGTTTGAACTGCACTGTAAACAGTCCCCTCCCAGTGTAAACATTTCCTTGGTTTTCCCAACGCCTCTCGCACATGTTCCCCCATGCAGAGCATCATTCTTAGATTCACTTGGCCTCAGATGCACTTGCCAGTGAGAAGGCTGCATTTGGAGGTGAACAGGAGCAGTATTTCCGTACGAGTGGAAAAGAGTATTAGATGCTCTGGGCTTCTCTGAAAATAACCACAATCACGCTGCCGACTTCCTGAGCGCGAGGCGATAGCGGGCCAGCACGCCCTGCCCACCAAACGGGGTCTGCTCCTACCAACACAAGCATGAAATCCTAAATTCATTTGCAAATTTAATCCGGCTCTGAACTACTTTTCAGGATCAAGATCCTTCTGGGAAGAAAAACATACCCAAGGACCAGTATTCAGGATCGGGTTTATGTTTTCAGGAGCATCCTGCTATTTGATCTCTGCGTTTTAAGAACTATTTCATGGAAGCGCGATATAAAAAATAAAATCCTGAGCAGATCATATTGAATCTGGAAAGTTGCATTACTTGCTCCCAAGTCCACAGTGGAAGAGCATAAATCAACGAAGCCAAAAAAAACAGTAGAGAGACTAGTTCTCAGTGTGCTAGGGGCTGTATAATCCCAGCGCTTGCTAACAACTGGCTCTAAGAGTTCACTACCTAAACAACAATAAAAGCCACACACAATGGATGAAACAAGTAGGCAAGGTCAGAGAAGAGTCAGGGAGATGGGATAACAAGAACGGGGATGTAAACAATCCTCAAACAATGAGGAACAATGGACAGGGCTTGCCACTCGCCCAACTTATCGGATTGCAATTTCCTGCAAGCTTTACAGAAGGGGCGAGTTAGGGGAAATCTGTGATGTTCATCAGAGCAGGAGAGGGCAGCCGCCTTGTGCGAGCAGCTCTAGAGCTCTTTGGGATGCTGTAAGACGCAGACAGCAAATCTTTGCAGTCGGTTTCGAAGCTCCTCAGGCCTCGGAATGCACCTCAAAATTCATACGGGTTCCTATTGGGATGGCTGATCCCAGTCAGCCCTGCTTCTCGTAGCACAGATCTGAAATTCCTACCTTCAAGTCAAAACATACCAACAAGTCTCAGCTCAGAGAGCAGAGACCAGCTACAACATCCTTCCTACAATAAAAAGGATTAGCAAAAAGTCAGTTGCTGACAAGACCTTTATGCGTTACTCGGCGAGCCAAGAAACATCTCTCCACTCCAGCTCTTCCCATGGCGAAAGAGGAGAGAGACTGGAGGGAGCAAGTGCATGAATATTCATCATGTCAAACTCCTTTCCCTCTCCCCTCTGCAGCAATGGCTTTGATTCGCTGGAGGCCAAGGGAGGAAACATCGAGCATAAGCAAGGCAACGATCTTGCCTCTCAACACAGTCTCCTTCACCCAGCAAAACCATTTTGCTTCCCGCTGGCCAGGTAAAACCCCCACGGACAGCTCCGGCGGCTCATCTGCGAGATGGTAACACCCCAGTTTCCCGTAACTTCGTTAGACTTGACCTCCTGCAGGATTCTTCTCATGGGAATTTTCTTCAGCGTTTTTTTCAGACCAATTCTAAATAATCCTTTTCCCAGCCTAAGGGCTTACCCAAATACGATTGCTTCCACTATATCCACAACCCTCCCGGTGCAGCTGCCTCTTCAAACAACAAGCTTTACCCGAACAAACATCCCTCCTCCTTTCCTTTTTCTCAATTAACTTTTACAGGCGCTCTTAATAACAAGAGTGTAAGCTTAAAGTAGATGGAGGACTAAATCTGGGTGGGCAGATAGATCTGTGCTGGAATAAACACGTTTGCATGTGCGATTCCTTTCAATAGGTAACTGAACAGCTACCCCTGAAAAACTCCCTGTACTAGTTCCTTTGTCTATTTACAGGTACAGAATAAAAGGATCCAGTGATTGCACAATCTTCCAAGGGGTGGAGGGGAAGACAAAACAAAACCTAACAGTAAGAGAAGCGTTCACAGCGTCCAGGCTTTTTTCAGTCTGGAAAAGGAGAAGAGGAAACACACAAGCTGGAAACAAAATCCACACAAAGCATGAGAGATCATGGAAGGGATTTGACAAAAAGCAAAGCTGGGAGAGGGGAGAAACTTATAACAAATGGTGTCTGCACTGTGCTTAGTAAAAAGGGATTTGTGATAAAAGCTCGTTCGGCCACGATTGTGCTGCCCAGCCTTGCTTTCCACTCCTCGGGCTGCATCAGGATCCGAGGAAGGAGAGAGGCAGCAGTTGGATGCTGGAGATTGGAGGGGGGGGAAAAAAAAAGCACAAAAGGAAGCCTTGAACATCTGAAAGTGCCTTTGTGAGGCCCTCGCTATCTTATTTGAGATCTGAATATGCCGTGTACTTGTTGCTTAACAATTTGTTACAGAAGAAACAGCCTTGCAGACAAACTTCGGAAGAGTTGCATCTCCTCCTCAGCCGCTCCGAACGCGCCTTCAAGATAAAAGCCTTTCATCACACAATAGTGAGAAAGTGTTTATCCCACTCCTTCCCCCCTCCCTTTCTGATGAAGGCAGGGCTGGAAAGCTTCTGGAATTTTCCTCGTTTTTTTGTCTTTGTCCTCAGAAGGGCAGTACTGAGTGAAGTCCTCGTCCCACCGCAGAGCTCTGCGGAGGTTTCTGTGGCCGGAGCGTCCTTCCAGAGGGGCTGAGCACACTAGCTTGGCGCGGGGTCAAGAGGGTCTGGCTGCACCCAGTTCCATTTATCCTTTGAAGAAGAGTAAAACATAAAAACCCCCACGTTCACATCAAGGAGCACTTCCACAGCACATCCCACAGGCTTCACGGGGCCTCTCCTATGAATATCTTGGTATAAAGGTGACTTCACAGGAACAGAAATCCCACTTTCCATATGGAAATAGCCGGAGCAGTGAAAGGCGTCTTTATGTTCATGTAACCGCATCCATCGCACGTGTGGTGGGGGCAGCTGGAACT
>NW_009727759.1:19069-22870 GCF_000703405.1 Apaloderma vittatum
TTTGGGCAGCGGCCTCAAAGACTCCGGTAACATCACCGGTACCTGATTTTCACGAAGGGACTGCCAGGGAACAAGTAATGGGATTGAGGATTTGTCTCCAAGCCGCCGCTCTGAAGCCAGATTGCTTTCAATCCTCTCCAGTCACTCCAGGCTAAGAGTTGAGCACAGCGTATGTGACTGTAGCTCGGGGGAAAACCACCCCAAAACCGAGCACACGCCGTCAGGCTTGTCAAGCTGTTAAAGCAAGGGTTAAGGGAGCGGTTCCAGCCAGACAGCAGGCGGGGAAGGCAAACAAGCCCAGAAATTCTCCTGCTGCTGCTGCACCTATTGCAGGAGCTGGGCCACGCGCTCCTCCTTGCTCCGAGCACGCTGACCGCATCCTCAGCTGACATGGTGCTGAGCAAGGACCAGCCCCTGATGCAACGAGGAGGCTCCTGCCCGCAGGGCTGGCGGCCCAGGAGGCTCTAAAGCTGATGGGCCAAGAGATACTCGAGGGCTCTACTTCCAGAATGAGTCCAGACAAGGCACAGAGAACATCCCAAAGAACAAACGTCCCTTGTCTCTGCCTCCTCCACTCTCCAGCACATCACGTGTAATCCAAAACGCGTTTCAAGCTAATGAATCATTTTTACCAAATCTGTACTGATGATTAAAAACATCAAAGCTGGAATTAAAGGCTTACCAGGCATGAGTTCATATTTCAACATGTTTGCAACTACTGCACAAGTACAAATGGAGAGAATTAGACCAGGCCAGATTATAACATTTCCGTGATTGAATTAAACAAGAAAAATCTTTCGCTAGACAACTGCCTGTCGTCTTTCTCATTTTAGAACACGATCTTCTGCAGAAGGAGGGCCAGCTCGGTGCTGGCCAGGCTCGCTCTCCAGCCCAGCTCGGCATCCTTGCTGACATCCACCCACGTTCTCCCGCTCTCCGGGCAGGTGGCGCTTGCTAATTTTTCATACGGGAGAGACTCAGGGGGCTTGGCAAGATTTCTAAGCAGGGCAAACGTCCAAGAGCCAGCCTCTCCAGTAAACACAGGCTCCAAAGGTAGGAGCCCGCGGGGCATGGCTGGGGTACAAAAGAGGAGGAAGGAAAAGCAGCAGCGCGCGCGCACGCGTGTGTGTTCGCACGCATCGAGGACGCGGGGCCGCGGCTTTTCTGGGGATCAGCAAAGGGCTGGGGATTGCAAAACAGCCATCGAGGCACCTGCAAGAAATTCTTTATGGTGAGAGCAGCAGAACTAACCTAAAGCTGGGGAGTAACTTTATTTAGAACATAGGGTATGAATATTAAGGACCTTCTTTAAGAACCTTTGAAAGGCAGCATTACAGATATTTTAATAATGCAAATCGTTTAATGCCTTTAGTTTCATGCCTAAGTAAAAAACACATTCAGATTCTGATTTTTAAACTACAATTAAGACACTTAAAATCAAAACAAAAGTCAAACTCCCTCAGATAAGTCACTGGTAGCCATGGTTACCATAATATTTCAGATCCTGAGGCTTTGTATCACATGCCCAAACGATGAAAATGAGTTTTCAGCACCTCACGCTAACAAATGTTACGTTAGGGCAAAAAGGCCAAAGCTTTGACTGCAGAGCTGCTGCTCCGCAGGCGCTCCCCGGGACTTTCGGACAATGCTCCCGTGGCCTTTGCTCCTCACTACAAAAAGGCATCGAGATGTTTCCTTGAAGTTTGGGTACCAGGAAGATGAGATGCTGCCAGGCAATGAGATTTAAAAATACCTGCCCTGTTAACCTACTTACATTCCCAGCAGCAAGCAAGCTTGTCACCAGCACCCCCTCAGAAACAACGTTTACCATCGCTTCCCTGTCCAAACCAGCAACAACAATAAGCCCTTAACGATCAGCAACTAATTAAATATTAATGCATCGAACGAAGGGGAAGTTTTCCAGAGAAATATAATCATCCTTGGGAAAGATATGTGAACAAAATCATTTAATCGATTTCTTTGTTCCCTTTCCCACCTCCTTCCCTTAATTTCTCTCCTCTGCCTCCACTCATTTTCCTCTCCTGACACCCTCTTTTTCATCAAAGGCAATAAATACAAGTAGAAAGCCTGCGACTAATATCTCTATTTAGAAGTGACTAGCAATTTGGAGTGCTCAAAGGAAGAGATTATAAATGGGTCTGAGTGTTAGAAAGAGTAATACTTCGTGGAGAAAAAAATGGTCTTTGCAAAATGCCTGAAGTTGAATAGTGAAGTTTGAAAAATCTCGCCTCCTATTTTTTTTTTTACACTTTGAGTCTCAAAATTTAAGGAAAGTTAACATTTGGCTAAGAGAGCACAAGTTACACTCACTATTTAAACCAAAAAAAAAAGTTGTATTACAGGGACCCAGCAGGCTTGTCCCTCTCACAAAGAGGGAATCGAGGCCTCAGGAGCCAGAGAGCCCGACGCTGGGCTCCCACGCTCTCCGCTGCCGGACAGCCCACGCCTGATTCAGCCTTGCACTTAGTGAAAACAGCAATTAAAGACATATTTCACAGAAGCCAGGAGGTTCGTTAACGTTTCAAGTGCTTTCTGAATCAGGTCCTACCAATCCCCTTGTTTGCGATCCTGCTTTTTGCAAGCTGGAACAAAAGAAACCCTATAACCCAAAGGCAAGGCAGCGAGTTGAAGCAGGAGGCTTTGCAATTTATGCTTTTTAAATATTGGGGGTTTGTCCCTGAAGTCCCAGGCATATTTCAAAATCTCTAGTTGGTTTGTTGGTTTTTTTTTTCCTCTGAGCTGGACTCACACAGGGCCCAGCAGACGCACACAAACACCTTCTGCTTCAATGGGCAGGTTGTTTGCAAGCCAAAGGAGGTGGGATTTTGGTTTCTACTAAAAGCACAAATAAAACTGGATGTCTGTCAAAAACTGACTGGCCGGGTAAGATGGGGCATTGGAGCATGAAACAAAAAGTGGAGGGTGACATATCTGAACATCTTAAAGCCTGTGCCACCTCACGGAGTTTGAATATGAGGGACTGGTCTGCACGTGCTGTAGCCAGGACAAACTGGGGAGGGGGAGAAAGAAGGAACAAGATTCTTAAGAATGTTTCTGTCGCAATGTCAGAGTCATCTTTCTGCTGCTGCAGGGACAAAGGGGAAAAGCAGTTTGGTCCTCTTCATGCCGTGGCCAATGCAACTCTCAGGTAAGGGCTCCGTGAGCCCAAATTTGCACACAGAGGGTCTTGAAGGGGCAGAAAATGTCAGGCTGAGACGCTCATTTACCAGCATCTGCCTCTTCTCTTCTCTCTTCCCATATCCAGAGCTACCACAGAGGATCTTTTCCTGTACAGGGATTTTTCTCAGGCACCCTCTGTCCTGCTCCAAACCTCCTCCAGCAGCAGAGAGCGTGGAGCAAACGACCCACGTCACCCATCACCAACATCACCCTGCACTTCCACAACCCCAACCCGTGTTCTCACAATGGCCGAGAACGGGAAGATACCGCCCCGCCCCCCGAAACTTTACCACGATTATATTCTTGTCAGCCCCAAACCTAATCCCTCTGAGCCAGGAACAAACTGAGCAAATATAAAAATCACTCTTAAGCGTATAAATCACTCTGGCAGCCACAGGCAGTACCACGGCAATGAAGAAGTCAGCTGCTCTCTGGTGCTCCCGAGCCCAGGACCCCCCGAAGGACGGTGGATTTTACACCACGTAAAATTTGCCTGTGGATCCACGGTACGCAGCGAGGTACAGCCTCTTTACACACCCGGTACTCCTGCTGACAGCACTGCCTTAAACAGTTCCACGTTTCCCCCACCATACGGCATTA
>NW_009727759.1:22886-26257 GCF_000703405.1 Apaloderma vittatum
CCAGCGCTAGAAAAAAGCGAAGCTACGGCGATGCCGGATCCGAAATAAATAAATAAATAAATAACAACCACGCTTTTAAAACTCAGCTCGGCGGCGGTGGTTTGAGGTGCCAGCATCCACAGCGGGTGCTTGTTGCGCCCCGCCGTCCCCGCATACCTCTCCCAGCAACACCCGTGGCAGAGCTGCTGTGCAAAGGCCGAGAGGCACCTAGTGGTGTCGGGGAGCACAGCAGAGCCACCAAGGCCACCCCAAAAGTGACAGCCAGAGCAGCTTCAAGCACTTCTTCACCTTCTAGACACCACCCCGGTCTTTCCTCCAACCCTGCGCTTCCACCCACCCCACTCTGGCATCACGTTTTCACCTTCGGAAACGGAATGAAAATGATCCGTGCCACAGCTGCCGCCATGTTCATCCAAAAAAGTCCTTCAGGACTCGTCACAGCTTCCCGGCTCGTCTGGGGACGGCCCATTGCAGCTCTGCGAGCAGCTCCTGACAGCAAATCACTCTGCGACCTCCTCCCACACAACCAGAGAGGGCCCTTCGCTCCATGCCTTGGGAAAACTTTTGAAAAAACTTCAAAATTGGATCATGAGGTACTTGGAGCAGCACTTGGCTCAGGCTGTTTCTGCAGCACCCAACTGCAGCCTCTGGGCAGTGTTGCAATAAAAACGACAGGACTTGTTACAGGCAGAATAGGTACTAGAGCGTGCAGTGAGCCGCAGCACGTCTCTCCTCTCCCTGTACCTCCACCCTCCAGATTATTGCCTTGGAGCAGCCAGGGATCTCGAGCAAAAGCAACATAAAACGATCAAACAGCAAACAACAGAAGAAAAAACCCACCATCCCTTTACACAAACCAAAGAAATCATGTTTTCTATCCAGCAGATGTGAGCAGCTGCCCCAGCACTTGGCATCGCGTCACCAACTCCAGTTCAGTTCCAGGATCAAATCCTCTTACCGCCGCTGCTGTTTGCAGCCCATTTCTCTCATCACCTAAATCCTCTGCACTTACCTTCCGGCAGGCCTGTGCCCATCCTAAACATCGTTACTTTTTCCAGCTCCTTGGATAGTTCAGTCCTGCACAGGCTTCAGGCCACCTGAGCGGAATAACCCAAGAGCACCTGAAGCGCAGCCATGGCTTCTCATGAAGGTCACCGACTTCTGTGCAAGCGCAGCGTTTATCTTCCATATGCGCGAGAAACTGAAGAAGACGTCTCAGCCACCGTCCTGTGACGCAAGGCTCTCCTCTACAAAGCAGTTAATGCTACTCCACACGTGGAGGTAAGACGGGAACGTTTAAAGAATCACTGAAGTTTACTTTTGGTGAATAAAACCTCCAGCTCAGAAGTCTCCCAATATTGAGAAAGCATCCATTATTTTTAGTGATTCAACGTGAGTGCAAACATTTACACCCCGTCTGCCAGACCTAACAACCAAAGCTGTTTCAAAATTACCATGCGGCAGAGCGCAGGAACCACACAAAACTAAACTTTGAAACAGTTTCATAAAAAAAAGTCTAACTGAAGACTGAAGTGTGTACGATTACAGGAACAGACTCACAGCCTTTATCATTATCTTCCCCCAACACATTTTTACTCCATCCTCCCGTACATTTGCTCTCTCTCTCTCTCCCACCACTTTCTTCAAAAGGAGTAAGTGCAGGGGAGTTCAGGTCGATTCGCTCTTGCTGTGAACCCAGACATACGTACTTTCAGATAAGGAAGCCCACAGGTCTCCCTCGCCCATTCATTCTGGTTTTGACAGGTGGGACCGCTTTCGGCAAACACGCCAGCGCGCAGCAACGTTAGGGAGGCTTTTGAAAAGTGTTTTTACAACCTGGCTGTCTTCCTTTCTTCAAGGGATTATTCCCAATTTGAGAGACCTGTAGCTCTTCTCAACTTGTCTGGACACCCCGATTTATTCCTGCTCAAAGGCCTGCACGGTGTGAGATGCTTTTCGCAGGTCTTTATCACCCTGCCTTGTACAACCCTACCTCTCCAACATCACAGCAGAGTTCACGAGCGTCAGCACCTAAAGCACAGAGATCTGTCTTCTCTTACTGAGGGTACAAACGGATTTCACCGTTTCCTCCCTACTTACTTGTTCACCAGTCCCAAAGCAGGAGCAGCACAGGATTACAGAGTGAATTCCGTAGCCTGAAACTCTCCCTTCACATGATACGGAGGGCTGGGAGTAAAATATGAAACCCATTTGTAAATCATTAAATTCTACCCACAGAGGAAGAAGGCGGGGGGCGGTAAGTTTATTTCAAAATAGAATATTTGGGCCATTTGCTTTTCAACGCACAGCAATGGCCTTATCTCATGCTATCAGTGTGCTGAAAGCCTTTTGTCCATAGCATCTCACACAGCATGTTCCTTATCGAATGAAAGCGCAGGATCCTCAGCAGACAAGCTAATTTTCTCTCTTTGGGGACGCCAGCATACTTACGGGTAACTAGCATCAGCCATGTGGTAGCAATTCCAAAGATGGAAATTCTGTCCGTGCTGTTTGAGCAACAGCGCACCACCAAAACGGCATGTGTGTAACAGCAAGAGAGGACTTGGTCCTTTTGCCTTAGAGAGTAAATACTCAGTAAGTGCAAAAAAAGTCACAAGTGGAAGCACCTAACAAGGAATCATTGTTGATAGGGAATGCCCTTGAAATTCTCCTCTCGCTCTATAGAGGCGATGCAGCAAGTTCAACGTTCCCCATGAGGCTTCTCCCCTGTACTCTTCAATAAATCCATTCTTTAAAACAGGAGACTGAGGACTAACAAGAAGCAGTATCCAAAACTTCAATGGGCTTTAACTTAAAATTAACAAAGAAAAATAAATATGCAGTGATAAGGAACACGACGGAGCTACAGCTCAGGGAACAAAACTGCTGCAACTCCAGTCTGGGTGATTTATCACAGCCCTGAAACAAATTACTTCCATTTCTCGCTGCTACACACCTGGCACCGAGAAACTCCCGCGCGACGAGCGAGTGCCCTACTGACACCCGTGTGAAGAAAGTGGTGGTGTTCCTGAGAGGGAAGGAGAAAAGAGGTGCAGAGAGATAGAATGAAATGCCCCAGGCACCACAGTGTATAACTTACACAGGCGGTCGTTAAGAAAAAAAATTATAATAAATATATATACACGGTGAGAATTCAGACAGGCTTCTCCAGTGCTGAACAATGACGGTAAGGACTTCCCTCTCCGCGGTGTGACACACAGGGTGGTTATTCCAGGAGCAAACGCAGAGAGAGTGAAGTTGAGGATAAACAACGCTTTGAAGCCCAGTGACAGGCTGACAGCACAACACCCGGGAGACAGACGACACAACTTTCTGAACACTGTCCAACAGGGGAACTTTCGGATGACCAA
>NW_009727760.1:0-27880 GCF_000703405.1 Apaloderma vittatum
TGCTCCTGGCCCCGCTGGGATTTCCCGCTGGCAAGGAGCTGCTCCCTTCCCGGCCCGTGTTAAGTCGCTTTTCTCTCGCTGTGCGCTAGCAGGGCCCAGCTCATGGGCGTGGTGAGTGCGTAGTATCTGTGGTGTATTCAAATTTTTTTTTTTTTTTGCCTGAAGGGAAAGTGTTCTACAGATCTGGCTTTCATGTAAATACATATTCCTTGATATCTCCTATTATCAAATAGTCTTAAGAGTGGGAGAGAATGCTTTCCACAACAGAAGTTGCAGTGGATGTGAGTGACGTGCTCCTTGATCAGGATATAGAACATGCAGACGCTCTGAACTCACCAGGAGCTGCTTAACCCATTTTTGATTTCTCCTTGCAAAGAGGTAGTGCAGTAAGTGTGGTTCTGGTGGCCGAAGGCTGCAGCTGATGTCTGGGAGATGTACCAGACAGTAAAGAATGCTTGAGCTTTGGTAGGGCTCCAGGGAGCATCCTGTGTCAGGACAGTGGCCCGATGTGAGTGACGTTACGTGGTCGAGATTTTAGCAAGCCTCTGGCATTCCTTCTGTGGACCATGTCATATGTTCCTTTCACACAGTTAAGTAGTTGGAAATTGAAACTAAATCCCCAGAATTGTATGAAGCCGGAGGATGAACTGCTAGTGATACAGACAGAAGGTGGACTCGATGATCTTGAAGGTCTCTTCTGACTGAAATAGTTCTGTGATTCTGTGATGTTACTGCCCTTGGAATCTGCTTTGTATTTTGATAAGAGGAGATCATTTGTCTATGAAGATGTGGGTAAAGAACATGTGCGATTGTTGTTATGTGTTGTATTTTTTTTTTCCTGTATCTGATGCACTATTCCTGGCAGCAATCGTTTTAGGTCCTTCCATTTTATATTTCAGCTAAGTATAGTTCTGGGTGCTGCTTTTTTTCAGATATGAATGCAGCTTTCATTTTAACACTTCATCTGTTCTAATGGTCTGGGGAAATTTTACTGTTTTCAGCAGTTCAGCATGATCCTGCACCCCATGGTGAGGTGTTCAGAACTCGATTTAAAAGAAATGCCAAAAGCTGTGCCATGAAGTTCAGACAAACTTGATGGACCTATAAGCTTGTTCTGAAGGTTGGTTACTTGGAAGAAATGCTGATGAGTTAAAGCTCTTAGTGGTCTTACTTGGGTTGATCTAGAATAGGAATGTTTGTAGTTCTTGCTGCCTTCAGGTATGGAAAGTGTAGTTACGTGGTGGAAGACCAGTTTATAGAATTAAGAATTGTTGAGCAAAAAAACTGCTTGTGGAGGTGGTCTTTTAGTAGAAGGAGGTTTGAGATGTTGGATCAATTCTCCACTTTGCTGTTGGTGTCCTGGATGACCATGGGCATGTGACGTCTCCATGAACCTAGCTTCTCCCACACTTTGAAATCTAAAGATTTGAAGCTGAATTGAGCAACACCGTTACTATAAACACACTGTTCATTCGTGGTTTTGAATTGAGGCAAACTTTCTTCAAGTTGAAAATGAACGACTTTGATAATGCCATCAACAGCGTATTTCACAGAGGACCTCTCAAATGTAACCAGGAGGCTTCTGGTACGTTTGGGGTCTGTGGATTCTCGCTCCTATGTGACAGACTGTGATCTCTAGACTTTCTTCTGAGGTCACCAGCTCTCCTGGTAGATGCAGATGTTCCGCCTGGGACTTGGCTAAGGGAAACAGGCACCACTGGATAATTATGTCAAATCAGCAACCACAACAATTCAGATTTCTGTCCTCCCGAGAGCAGCCACCTCGTTGTCTTTCCTAATCACAGCTCTTCCTCTACTGAGAGCAGTTTTGCAGAGCTGTAAAGCCAGAACAGCTGCCACCCAACTACAAGCTTGGTGGAGGTAGATACAAAGACAGAAGTGGTCTGCTGCACCAGTGTTTACTGCATAATAGCCTCTGATTAAAAACAAAGAAACAATTTTTTTTTCTTACAATAAATAAAGGGATAATTTGAAATTTGTGTTTGAAAACACATATCGCACACTTGAAATAATTCTAACATCTGTGGGACAAGATTGAACAAGGTCAGATCAGTGAGCATATACTTCTTACTGTGTTTTAAAGTGAACCTTACTCTCTTTGAATAGATTTTTCTAGAGAAGTCTATTTGCTATGTCATCTGTGCTGTCTTTACATTTTTAAATGCGAGGTGGGAGGTTACTTAACTGTTTGCAGGTGAGCTTGATTGCATTGTTTATAACTTTGCCAAATGTAAAGAGTTGGTTTGAAATTTTTGATGTTGGTGTTTTTCTTGGCAAAACGTGTGTAGGAGAGTATGCACTTCGTTTTCCTTTCAACCAAAGTGTTGCTGCGTCAGTTTCCAGAAACAAGACCTAAACAAAACATAGCTATTACAAAACTGAAGGCTTAAAGACCTGTCTTTTAGATACTCCAACATGCCCGTGCTCCAGAATGGGGCCTTAAAATTTATCAGCTGTTCAGTTTCAGACAACTTGCAAGCCTTCAAAATGTTGAAGTTTGCAGATATTCTCTAGAGCCTTCGAAAATACTTAAGTATAGCTAATTAATTAGGTGATGCTTTGTTCCAGCTCAGGCTTCAGTGTCGGTTTCTATATAGCTGTTGTGTTGCTCGTATCCTGAGACAGCATCTTCTGAATTCTCAATATTCCTTTGCTGTTTGATCTAATTCAGAAGTGAGTGAGGAATGTGCTAAGAGTAGATGAGAAGGGGAAGGTTGGGGCTGGGTGGTGGAAAAGAATGAGCCTCACTGGTGTGGTGGTCGGGAGACCGTCCCCTACAAATACCTGAGTTGTAACCGAGCTTCTGAGTTCATCTGAAACCCTTTGTTTGCTGTTGCTGCTTGTGAATATGCCTTTTCTTCCTCCTCTTCTCCTCCTCCTAGTACTGTTAGCTCTCTTATGTCACTCTAAGGTACAAATCCTTGTGGTGGACCTACAGACTTTGATGGAAAGAGACAGGGAAGAAAACCCCATGAGATCCAGCATATGATGCCATGTAATGAGTCTTGATTTTTTTTTTTATTTGGTTTTTCTTCCTCCTCATTCTTATTTTGCTAATTAAGGTTCCCTGTGATCTGTAGGTGCTGTTATACAGCGCTCTTTGTGGAAGGGGTGTATGGAGCACGGCCGACCCAGCAGAATGACTCTTCCGTCCATGAGGCTTCAGCTGGTGTGGTCAATCCCTGCTGGCAATCCCTTTTCTGAGGTCTGCTCCAGAGTATGGAGGGAACAGGCAGTCTGGGAGAATACTGACCTGTCGTGGGTCTTGATAATTGACTGCTCTCAAGTGCTGTGTTTCTAAGAGGTGTCTCTGCAGGAAAATGTGTGTCATGTACTGATGAGATGGTCTAAAGACCCCGGTGAAAGATAGTGGCTGTAAAAGTTGTCTGTTGCCTGCGTGCTTCCAAGATAGCCATGTAGAAGAGAGCTCCACGGACTCAGCTGGACAAAGTGTTCCAGGATCAACAACTTGCTTCTGGCAACCTCTTTTGCAGCAAAAACTCTAGAATGCACAGGGTATCAGCCACCCACGTCCTGTAGCTCATGCATGGTCAACCCAATGCTCCTGAGGCTCAGCTTTGGGCATGCGTGCTGTTGGGTTTGTCCCGTGGTAGAGAACGCTTGTGGCATGTAGTTCGCCTTTGGTCCTGAAGACACAAGACTGAGGTTTACACAATAGGTTTCACTAGTTGCTGCTGCTTCACCCGGTTATATGTGCAAGTGGGGAAGAAAGCTGATGGCAAAAAGGGAGGTTAAACAACAGAAGGTACATGTTGCAGTGTAATGCTCTGGCTCGTAATGTTATCTGTATCAGGTGGCAAATATCTTGGCAGAAATGTCTTCTGTGCTCTTTGTTTCTCTGGTCTCTTTGATTAATCTTGCTGTCATGAGCATAAGCTTTTAACTTAAAATCTGTGCGTTGCTGTTTCATCTTTCTGAGCAGTTCCACTTATTTTGAGTTTGAGATTCAGGTTCATTTGAAGATTATTCTTTCAGTATATATTCGAAGAGCTTTATTTTACTGCTCAATATCTGTTAGTACCCTGGAGCTCTGTAAATCTCTTACTATGAGGAGAAAAATAGAACATGACTGCACAAGATGGCATGTTGATATAAATTGACATTCCTTTACAGAATTGTAAATTAAAGTCACGGTTCCTTAACTGAGATAAAATAGTTTGCCTTGGTCTTTTTCAAAATTCGTGTGGAATAACATTAGTAAGATGGTAGAAATAGCTTCATTTAAAAAAGAAATTCTTTTGCATAGCAGTTTATCCTCCTAAAATTCTGCTGGTTTAGGTGCAGGGAGATTTGCCATTTCAAGTTGAGTGTTACAGAAATGCTTTGTTTAGATTGTTAGCTGAAGGACTGGTTCTAAAGCGCCGAAAACAGAAAACTGTTGAGAGGCAAAGTGCGGATACTTTTGCTGCCGCAAAGCTTAGGAGCAGCTAATTTGTAGGCACTCCTGGCTGCAAGGAGGGGAGCTGCTCGCTCCGAAGAGCCGCCGGAGATTTGCCTACACAGGCGTGAGTTTCCGTAGCTGCTGTTTTGATTGCGGCAGCGAGTGAACTCCGGTGAACATCAAAGAAAAATCCAGATCCTTGAGGGACTGTCTGGTGTTTTGCATTAAACAGCTGTTGGGTAAAACCTGGAAACTCTCCTTGAAGCAGGTGTCAGGTCCAGAACTCGGCTCTTTCCAGGAGGGTGAGGATGTCGCTTTGGCTCCTGACTTGTCCTCGCTGGCTCCGGGGGCCTGGCCGTCCTTAGGACGAGCTTCAGCAGTGTGGGAGGAGCGTGTCTCCATTTGACGAGCAAACTTTTGTCGCTGACAGAGCCTTGAAATTCTATCAAACGCAGCATTTTCTGTGTGTTTGCTGTGCTTTGAACATAGCTACCTGGAAGGCTCCCCAGGGGAAGGCTGGTCACAAGCCACCAGCTTTGCAAATCCCGTGCCTGCTTGGGTGTTTACGTACACCAGTGTAGGACTGCAGCGAGTACGATTGTCTGCAAAAAGGTTTTCTCTGTCTTGGGAATTTGAGGGTGAAAATGTAGGTTTGAGAAACTTGGTCTGTGGAACTAAATGTGTTTCTTTTGCTCAGTCGTGCGTTTTGACTGAACAGCCTCACGTAATCGAGGCTTATGCTTGCATGGAAAGCTTTTGTGAATTTAAGCACAAACGGGAAATTTCTCTTCTGCTCTGTTTTCAGTCTCTACCCTGGAGATCAGGGTCTGCTGCCTGGCTCATACAAAGTGTGAGGAAGGGCAGAAGTTTGCACGCGGAAAGTGAACGAGTGCAACCTCTTCATGCTAGAAATGTGAGGCCCTGTGACATTTTGACTTTGGTTAAAGACAAAATGTATTTGTGATTTAGCTGTTGATAGGCTTGGTGAGGGATGAGGAGTTCCTGTTTTCCCAGGGCAGGCATGGCGAAGGAGCCTTGAAATAATTGTTTGGTCTTGGGAAGAGGGGCTGTTACTGTCGGCTGCGTATGAAGAAGAGGGGTCTTAAAATCTTGGGTGGATGGGGCTGCAGAAAAAGAGTTTTTAAAGCCTTAGGTCCTTCTTGAAGCCTAGAAAGTCAAGAAATACAAATCATTAATTGCAAAGCAATGAAGCCAGTCTCTTGGGAGTTCCAAATGAAGATGATCATCTTTGCAATGATTAATAAATGACAGGCTTGCCCACACCCGATTTTTTTTTTCAAGTCTGTTATCAAAGTCTGTGTTTGGAGACGTGTTTGGAACCAAGAAACATTTCTGAAATTTAGTATTTATAGGTCTGATCTTGGAATAAAGCTGCTCATAGTTGAGTGGAACCCAAATCAACCTTGCTCTAGTTTAAAATAATTTAGGAGTAACTTACTAGATTTTTTTCTCAATACGTCTTTTAATTAAGACAGTTAGGATGAATAATGTACATGTTTACATTGAACTGTCTAAAAACACGAAGAAAGATAGAATGGGTTGGATTGTGAGGGACCTTTAAAGGTTGCCAAGTGAGTCACATCAGTAGCTGAAATCAATAGACTGCTTTCTATTGATGGTGTAAGTATTATGGATCTTCATTTGAAACTGTAAATTAAACATAATCAAGGTGCTGTACTGGTGGTTACGTAGCATCTTCAAGTGACGTACCAGATATTAGAAGTATCTTAGATGTTACTCCCCACATTTCTGAAAAAATATCTAAGGCAGAAATGTAAAAATAAGCTAAAATGAAAATATGTTCTGATACAGAGAAAATTTTATCAGTGAATTTACCTGTTAAAATAGCTGCAAAATATCTTTTGTGAAACTTTATGACGAATAGTTGGTGCCACAATAAATCAGTTCAAATTTGCTGACAGTCTAACTTTCTAGTTACTTGGTAGCATGAATTTATTGATGTCTGATATTAAAATCTTGGGTTTTATTTTTGTGTGCAACACAAATTTTCTGTTCACATGATTTTTAAAATGGTATAACGAGATGCTTATTTCTATGTGGTGCGCGGATGCATATATTTCTGTTATAAATGGCAGTGTAATGTAGACATGAGACTTTCTTACAGTTCCGAATTTTTGTTTTTACATTAGTTTAAAGATGGGACGTCGCTCCTCGGACACAGAAGAGGAGAACAGAAGCCGGAGGAAAAAGAAACATCGCAGGCGTTCGTCTTCAAGTAGCTCCTCGGACAGCAGGACATACAGCCGTAAAAAATCTGGAAGGAAATCAAGGTCGAGGTCGCGGTCTCGAGATCTCCAATCTCGTTCACATTCCTATGAGAAAAGGTGCATTTGTAGTAATTTACTGTCTGTTGCAGTTGTTCACAAACCGAGCTCTTTGATGTTACAGCAGAATCTGTCTGAATCCAGTGGGTAGTCAGTTCTAGGTTGGAATTTTGTAGCAAAGTTTCCTCTGAATCTTGGAAGATTTTCTTGCAATTAAAGAAGAAAACCCCAAACCACCACCAAAAAACCCAAACCACCTTCCACCCACCCCAGGAATACAATGCCAGTGTACGTGCAGATCGAAATGTAACATCCTTATTAAATCAAACACAAACCAGCCAACTAAAATAACTCTTCCTTACTCCTCCTTCTAAATAATGAATTTGGAGTCTCTTTTTGGAAGTAAAATAGCTCATGCGTTAACACCTGTTTATAACGTAGTTTCATTCAACACTTTGTAGACTGTTCTTTGGTATTTTTTTCTGTTTAAATAAACCAAGCAGGTCTTTCCAGACACCAGGGTAGACGTTCTCAGTTGAAAGGCTTAGGGTGATTTTACAGCAGGTCTGTAGGTTTGCTGCCACAGGTACTTCGAACCATTATTCTTTGTATGTTTTAAGTGTGCAGAATACACTGTGCTTAGGTATTTAGACCACAGGTCATGTGATTCTACCTGCCAGATTCTTTTTCTTGACGTAACACTGTATTTCCTTCATCAGAAGCCCCTTTTAGAAACCTTTTTAAATCGAGTACGCTCTGATTGTCTGTGTCTGACTCACGGTGATCCTGGAGTCAAACTGATTGGGAGATGAGTGATTTATTAGTAAGTGGAGCTCGAAAATACTTGCTGTGTCTACCTGCCCCATAAATATGTGGGGAACTGCTCCCGACAAACCTTTCTTTAGCTGGCAGCAGAGGGGTGTGTTGGCTGGTTTTGGGGAAGGTGTGTATGTGTGTTCCTTATTTCCTTCCCTCCTTTCTTCTGTTCCTGCTTAGCATCTCCATCCAGCCCTTAGGGGATGCGATGAGATGACACGGGCTGCGATGCCAACAATATGCTGATGACATGCAGCTTTATGAATCTCTTTAGTCCAGTGCAAGCATGGCTATCTTGCAGATAAAAACGGAGCTTGAAGGGAGATTAGAGTCTGGACAAAGACCAGTTGACTCCAGTTGAATCCAGAAAAGAGGGAAGTGTCTGCTTTTAGGATCTGGCTGGCACCTTTGCTTTGCCCCCAGTTTAGGGCATTTGCTGCTGGCATTTCAGTCACTGTTACACACTGGGGTCCTGCTGCCTTTATCCCTGATTGTTTAAGAACCAAAAGCAGCAACGTCTAAGGTTACAGTTCTTCGTTGAGCTGTGTAAATACAGCACCTTTTCCCTTATGCTGGCTAAGCCCACATCACATTGGCCACGTCCTGAATCACAGAAGTCTTTCTCTGTGTTGTTTTACTATTAATCAAACCTAATAAAGTCTCAAAATACAGAAGTTCTCATAAGGACTGTGATTGCTATTTAGTTAGCTGTTAGCGAGATGGAGATGAAGAGGAAATCTTAAGGTTAAGTCTTGGAAGGTTTCCCTCCCCCAGTTTTGCGGTTAGTTGGTATAATTAATGTACTTACTGTCTATTCTTTCACCTTTCTCCTTTGTGTATAAGAATTTTTTCTTTGAATAAATTAAATGGGGAACTTGAGTGAGGGGGAAGCAGGAAGATCCCTTTCTGACTCCTGTCTGCATCAGACTAGAACAAAGATTTTATGTAATACAAAAGCTGAGAAAGCAAACTGCTGAAGTTATATATATACACACTGAATATTTTTAAGTGTGTGCGATTTATATTTTTACGTTTACATTTTATGTATGTACATGGTACGACTGGAATTAATTGTATAGGTTAGCAACGCAGAAGTTAACGTTTTATGAATCTTGTTTTTAGTGCTGGGCTTGTAGTCCTCATCCCATACGGTGTCTCTGTGTAAATCCAGCTGAGAGTGTAGGTTTTCAATGTTTCTTCAACCCTAGATTTGGCAGAGGTGGCAGCAGGTTCCAAAGAGCTGGTCATGAGACTAAAAGCCGTTGAGGGCTGGGTTGTCTTCCTGGCTTTGCCTTTGAGTTTAGGCAAACCAGCTGACTTCTGTTTCTCCATCTACCCTGCTTCTGTTCTGGGACGTATGTTTTAGAATATAAGCAATTTAAGACAGGCATTGCCCAAGTCTGCGTGAATTACTTATTACGGTGTAACAGTGAGTGGTATTTGAGGCTTCTACAATGTAACACAAACCCCACAGGTTTGTATGTAAGTAAACTGTTAGGGTTTTTTTGTTCCGTTTTTTTGTTTTTTTTCCTTTTTTTTTTTTTTTTACAAGCAGTAGCATGCTAATAGCGTGGTTTTGTTTTAGGCGCAGACACAGATCAAGCAGTAGTTCTTCGTATGGTTCCAGAAGAAAACGCAGTCGTAGCCGATCGAGGGGCAGAGGCAAGTCCTACAGGTCTCAAAGATCGAGGTCAAAGAGTAGAACAAGAAGGTAAGGCTCTTTTTCTAGGGGAAAATGAATTATTATTTCTACTACAAAAATGTTTCTCTAAAATCTCCACATAATTCCCAAGTGTGGAATATACTAGAAATAATGGTTGCAAGTGATCAGCTAAACTATCACTTGCAACTGGTCCTAATTTCAAATCTCCGTGCTGTGCTTTTGACGTACTAAATCATCAAATTACCCTGGTGGAACAGTTGGGTTTGTAGGTAAGTTTTGTATTTTGCATTTGACCAAGTGCAAAAAAAATGTTAATAAAGTCACCTTGGTTTAACTGTGATCATCTGAAGACTTCTTGTGGATTTTTAATTTTTTTTTGGATTACTGATTTTCGTAACTCCCATGCATAACATCAACTCCCCAAAGACCAGACTAAACTTATTTTCTCATCTGTGTTTCCTTTGGAAAGACATGAGTGTTTAGTTATCCCATTTTTTCTTACTATTTAAAGATATCTGTGGTGCTGAAATGTTTCATAAATTGAATTGTGGCAAATGTCTTTTCTTCAACAATAAGCATGATTTAGATATTTAAATTTTAATCAGGTGTTGCAAATTGTGTTACTTTATACTTTTGTAATTAAAAGAAGCTTGATATTTGCGTGTGTGTGCATTTTTCAACTAAAACATTTAAATACAATTTATCCCAGGATACTGGAATTACTGTTAGCATTTTCTGTTGAATTTAAATTAATTATTGACCGTAGCAGGTGGATCAAAGCTTCTTTGGTTTGTGTTTGCAGATCTTCAGCCAGGTAATTTTATGTACCTGTGCGAAGAATTTAGGAAAACAGGTTATCTTCATGTGCCAAATCGGTAGAGCTGTTGCCTCTAAATGTTGAAAAACTGTTGTTGAGAGACTTGAACATTTCAGTTTCTCTTATTTGCATTCTCTCATGACTTATTCACAGCTGTTCATTATAATAGCTGCCTGGACGCTTATTGCTACCGTGCCTTTGTAGTAGCAATTTGGTTATTTAAACTGTCTGATCTCTCTCTGAGTGCACCGACCCTCTGAGCTGCAGAGCCTAGAGAAGCTCCTGCACTCTGTGTAGAAATATTCCTGTAAATATCCACTGTTTTGCTAACAAAAACCAGTTTCAAACCAAAGAAATGTCAAAAGAATAAGGTGAAAATTAGGGTGGTTTTCAGTATGTCAGATACTCGGTGTTGGGAAATATGATAACGCGACTTAAAGATCTCGTTTTGATTGTAATAAGTGTGAGTTGCAGATCTCATTAGACATAGTCTAATGGCCGTCTTTTCCAAGGGCTTTAATGATCTTAGACGTCGTGGCAGTGTATGGAAATTATGCACCTCAAAACTTCCAAAACACAACTACTGCTTATTTAATTTTGTGCTAGGAAATATCGTGTGTGAAGCGTTTTCTGCATAAAATGCACGAGCTTTTCGGTGCCCCAGCTGTGAAGATATAGCTGCACGTCACTTTAAATGACATTATGATTCACAGACATGGTTCTTCAGGGGAAAAATATTTATAAATAACATCCTAAATTATAATGGAAGAGTCTTTTGGCATCTTAAAAGCATAGAAGTAAAATGTTAAAAGCGTAAAACTGAAACCAACAGACCACACTGAATCCTTTACTGTATTATTTTTCTTTCCTGATCCTGCGTTCTGCTGTAACGTTACACCATGAAGCCATGGATTAATCTTATTTCTGCAGAAGAGTGAAATAGGTTGCAGAAAGCTGCCACCCGAGGCCTGTGTTGCCTGTGTTGGTTTGCAGCGATGCTGAATAGCCCTTTCTTTGCTATCTCAAATCTGCCTTGCGCGCTCGGTTGAAGGTATGAGCAGCTTTCCTAAGAGGACCGAGTACGTTATTGTTCTTCAGGCTGGGAAAGAGATCACGGGGGAGAGAGGGAATGTGATGGAGGGGTATAAAAAGAAGTAATTACAAAATGAATGGCATGAGAAGGTGATTAAGGAATGAGTGCCTCTGTCTCCTCCGCTGTAAGACCTGGGGCAGGCGTCTAGTGAATGAAGTCAGCTGGTGGCAGATCATCGTCAAAAAAAAAAAAAGATATGGTTCTTAGGTGTCACATAATTAAGTTGTGGAAGCCCTTGCTGTTGGAACTCATGGACACCAGAAGTTGAAATTTAATTAAAGAAGCAGTCAGACAAGAAAAATCCATTTGAAGCTGTTAAATGCAAAGAGACCTTGTTTGTCCTAGGAAATGGGTGGATTTGTAGCCCTGAAGTGGAATTTTCTTAGGAATTTGGCATCTGTAATTCATTATTTCTTTGGCTTGGGGTGAGACAACTTAGTTTTGTATGACTTTTAAGGGCAAGTACTGAAGAAAACACGTAGTAAACTAGCGGATGACACCATCAGCAGTAACTCAGGCATCTGCCTTGCGTGGGTGTAGTAGTAAAGAGCGTGTTACCCGCTGAAGTATCCTTGTTGACCTCCAACTCCTGAGCGGCCAGTGGCAGGGGGTAAAATCTACTGACCCCCTTGAAAAAGCAGCAAAACAAGGTAGAGCGGGGAGGTGAATATCTTCTCTGGACAAATACAAGTACAAGTAGTATTTATACGAATACAAGTAGTAGTTGTCACAGTGCTGGTGTATCTTTGGAGTACACCTTCAAGACTTGAGCAGCTGTGGGTTTTTCTAGTTGTGTTTTGTTTTACTTTTTTCCCAGTGGGAATGGAGCTGACACTAGAGAACTAATTTCGTGTCGGAAGTTAAGATCTGCCCCAGGGTATCTTGGAACGGTTTGGTTTTGGTGTAAGTCACGCAGTTGGCACAAATTTTGTATCCCTTAATGTCTTTTCCACCTAGCGTCCTCCATCACATTTGGATATTTTGTTTTTCAAGGTAGTGAAAGTGTTGTTGAAAGTATATGTGGCTGTACTGTAATGTTTTTAAATAACTCCTACAGCATAGGCGTTTTATTTGAGTGTATTATTTACAGAGCTCTAACTGTGTAAAATACTGAAATACCAAGTTTCGATTTGAAAAGTTAGATTTATTTTTATTTTTAATAGCGATATGTTTTAAAAATAAGTTGAGTAGGGGCTGTTTGTAACCTAAAATGATTTTTTTTGCACTTTATTCTAGAAGATAAGAAAACTTGTGCATTTTATAACTATTTTATTTTAGATTCATTTTTTTAGAGTCAAAAAAGTGGGGCTGCCTAGTAATGCTATAAATTTAAAGCTGTCCTACAGCAAGCCAGTACAATGCAAATATGACTTAATAAGATCACAAACTGAATTTCAGCAGAACAACCAAGATTTACATTAAATTAGGAATTTTAAAACCGATTTAGTTTGTTTTACTGAGCATTTGCTTAATAACATTTCGCCTTCTTGCAATCTTTTTAAAGACAATAATTCGTCTGTGAAATGCAGGCGCATCCGCGGTGGAAAAATTGAAAGCAACAGCTCACTTTCTGAAACCACACGTAGAGTGATATAAAGAAATATTCCAGCTCTGCGGAATTTAATAAATCATCCCATTTCCTAATTTGATCATATTAGATGCTGATGTGGAAGAAGCATTTCAAATACCATCTCCTCATTAATATACATCAGTCTGGGGAATAGGACGGAATACTTATGCAGAGATGTCACAGTTACTGTTTCTTAGTTTACTAAGTGGAACAGGTTGATGTGATACCGGGTGCTATTTGTCAATGTCTCGCTAAAATGGTTTGGGTCGAGTTATGGAGTCCAGAAAGACGGCGGCTGATAAATCAAAAGTGGATTGAGTGGACAGGAGGCAGTGATTGATACCGTGACAGGATATGAAGAAGGGAATCTTGATCCGAGCATGCACGATATTGAATATGAGAAGGAAAATGGCCCTGGAGTATGGATATTATTCAAGGAAATGAGAATAATAATATCATCTCGAAATTATTGCCGGGTGAAGATTAGGATAGTTCTTATTAGAATATTATGCTTCCCTGGAACGGAGAAACTTGGGTTTCATATAATTTCTGGGCGGATAGAGTCTTTTTAATATTTTTGGAGTTTTTGCCGCGATTGTTCCGCAAGTTAATCGTATATGAAAATTCTCACTTCACATCAGAACTTGTAATGCAAATCTTCTAATTCATGTAGCTTTAAATAGAATTATCCAAAATATGTTAACCTTTATTCCTTGATTCCGTACAATTCTGTGATTACAGAGTATTTTGCTATAATTGCCTTTATGGAAGCTTGTTCTTATTGTCTGCCAAGCGTTTTTGGCTTTTCCCTTTACGTTAAACTGAAAACTGCTGCCTTGAAATATCTTTAACACAGTTGAACTTAGACCGGCATAATAACAGCTAGTACATCTATACATATTTAAGAAGAGAAAAATATCGTGTGTAAAGTAATCCTGTTTGTAGAATTGATGCTTTTGGACTGTCAGTGAAGAAAGCGTTTGATCAGTGTGTTTGCTGTTTTGTTTTTATCCCAGTATGTGCGTGGCTACGTAGTTGCATCTTATTTCTTTACCGTTCTTCCAGTCTAATTGATTTAATATTGAAATGGGCGCATCTTCTTGCAGTCTGGTGGCAGGGCGACCCACTTCTTAGGGCTGGCTTTGGGATAGGCTTGAATTTTGGGATGGAAAAGCAGCTTGGTGACTGAAATTGCCGTTACCCTAGCAGCCTAAACTAGAATTGACCTACGTTCAACCCTCGTAGCTTGCCAGAATTCTTTGTGTTGAGTGCTTCTGTTTTGTAATACTGAAAAATAGGGTCTTCTAGGCATAGAGGAGTGTTCTCCAAAGGTCCTGGCTTTGGTCGGATGCTTGCCCGTGACTGGGGCAAGCCATTAAGTCTTTCCTGTCCATGAGATTTTCACCTGCATTCTTTATGGTGAGCTGGTGTGTGGGGAAGATCTGAAGTTTTTTGCAGGTTTCAGCTTTTAGTACTGAAGTATTTTAGCGAGGAGGCGATACTGTGCAGTGAAATGCTGTTTGCAAGACTTTCCGGAGAGGTAAACGATGTCGTCATTGAGCGCTTTTGTATTTGTGCTACTTGGAACGGTGACTAGAAATGGGTCTGTCTTCACTTAGTCTCTTTTTTCCATGCATTATATTATTTTAATGTGCTGCTATTAATGTGTTAGAGTCTATCCAAGTTAAAACCGTGGCCTATCGGTTCTTGAAGGTGATAACGAGTGTTTGATCAAGACCTAATCTGTACCAACTTGTGTTCCAGATTTCCTTTTAAGTACAGGCTGTTCTGGTTAGCACGCACTAATGGATAGCTTCTGATAGATTGCAATGTAGAATTTTAATTACAAATAACTTGACTGCAATGTAGAATTTTAATTACAAATAACTTAAGGAGAAATGTTCTAGAACAGCATCGACCAAAAAGAAAATAAAAGTTCTTAGGAGAGAGGAAGATAGAAGGGATGTACAGTTTGAGGGAGACATTAACTTCGGCAGCAACGTCTAGCAGAAGAGATAACGGCAGATAAACAAAGAGCAAAATGGTGAGGGGCTCTGCACACGAGACCGAGAGTTTATGGAGGAACAAGAGGAGGCATAAGAGAGATTAATTAAAATAAAAAGATAAAAATAGAGATTAATTAAAATAAAAAGATAAAGAAACAATAATGGGATAGCTCAAGTAATGGGCAAAAGTGGGTTGCAGTTGTGTGGACTTTGAAGGCTGAGATTTACGAATGTTGTGAGGAAAGGCTTAACTGTGATGCAGATGCCTGGCCTCAAGTTGAAGTTGCTTTTGGTTGCAGAGGAGGTCTCGCCTGCGGGAACACGTGGTACCGTGGGTGCTGGGAGCTCTTCTGGGGACAAGGCAAGGCTTGGGCAAGAAAGGGAAGATTTTCTCAACTGACCCATCCTCCAGGTGTCAGACAAGGAGTTTTCTGCTCTGGTGGGAAGGAGCTGGAAGGAATTAGGGAGTCAAGGTTGAGTAACAAAAGCAATGTTGGCTCGGAGCAATGAGAGAGCTACGGGCAGAGAGGGTCTGAACGTGGCTCTTTCTGTGTATCTGCTGTAAGAAATGAGGAATGACAAGACAACTGTGAAGAACAAGGTTGGGCACATATTGTCAGACAGCGTTGAAAAGCTGTCTTAATCTATCAAAATGCTTTGGAAATACCTCCTTTGGAAATGGATCCAAGAATTTTCCAAAGAGAAGTAGATAAAAGTCCTATGAGAAATCAAACAATGCTATTTAATCAGAATATTTCTTTTGAAATATTTCATTACTTTTTTTTTTTCCCCGGTAGCTACTGGAGTTACTATCCTTTTGAAGTTTTGATCTGCTGCCTTTAGGATGTTTTATCTTCTGTCCTTGCTACACAAATTAACACGCTCCCATGCAACTGGCTGTACTGACCCACAGAATTATGTAAGGAATCACTGTAAATATTGCGTAGTTGTCTCTCTTCTTACTGATGGGGAAGGGCAAATTTGGAATCTTTGGTCCGTTAGAATGTGTATTTAATTAAGATATTGCAGCATTTCTGTCATTAAACTTCACATAAAGACTTGGGGCAGGAAAAAACTAGTGAAATTCAGATTACTGAGTTTGCTCATGTGATCTGTAGTTTTTCTGGGAATGATAACATCAGATCATATTTCTTCTTTTCCCCCCAGTAAATCAAAATCTGCAGTTTTTATTTAATATCATGTTGAATTACAGGTTGTATCACCAATAGCCTCTCAAAGTATTCTTTAGCTGTAATAGCTGACTTCTTTTCAAAAGGAATTTAACAGTTTGTCTACATGACTGTGCTGGAAAAAATAGAGAGGTGAAGCACCAGCACTGAGGATATCCTAGAGCAATAACCCACCGATGAGCACATTACCGAGATCTAATTGACCGCTTTGGGAAATTAAACTTCATAAGGCAACGCCAAGGGCCCTTAAGTTATCAATAAGGCCAGATAGCTGCTAGTGCAGTTGCTTTGATGCCTTTCATTGGTGTAAAAAAACCAAAAAAACACCTTAAAAAAAGACATGAATGCATAAGTGCTGTTCATTTAGAGCTAAGCGTGACTCTAATTACGTGTAAACTTATTTTTCCTGAAGCAGCCCAGGTGTTAT
The DNA here is from genome assembly GCF_000703405.1 of Apaloderma vittatum. Classification (NCBI taxonomy): domain Eukaryota; kingdom Metazoa; phylum Chordata; class Aves; order Trogoniformes; family Trogonidae; genus Apaloderma; species Apaloderma vittatum. Next base: position 16,312 of record NW_009727760.1, read on the forward strand.
GTACACAGAATGTGTTTTAAGTAGAGCTGCTTATTTTTCTAAACCCTTTTGTTTCTCCCTTTGGGAAGGGATGTATTTGCAGGTTGGTGGTTTCTTTGGGTAGGTTTCTTATGCTTCAGTTTTCTGTGTGGGAAAAGGTAGTCAAGAAGACAAGGGGAAGAATATATCATTCCCCTAAGTGGAGAATTATTGTTTTTTTATTTCAACATTCTAAACTAACTATGTATTTCTTTTCTTTTTTTTTTTTTTAAATCCTCTTTTTCTCTGCTACCAAAGTTCTGGCCATGAAATAGAATCTGTTTGGTTTTTTTTTTTTTGCTGCAGAGCTCGTATTTCTAGAGGCAGCTCTGCAAACCAACATAGAGCAGATGTCTTAAAGATGCATTGGTAATGTAAGACTGTGATTGTTTGCTGTGCAAATTGCTGGCAGTTCCAGCATTAGTTTCTAGAATGTGATTTATCAAAATGTGAAACATTAAATTGTAGGATTTAAGTAGAAACATTTTACTGTTTATTTAATTCCCATCTTTCGTTCTTTCTAATTCTAATAAAATATGATGGCAACGGAATCTAGCTGCAAAAAAAACTGCGGGCAAGCCCCCGGTGTTTCTGCCAAGCAAAAGTTTTACTTTATCTTTTCTGTGGGACTCATCAGAATTTGAAAAACTCTTATCAAGAGTAACAGCTACCCTGTAACAGAAGAATACAAGTAGCTGTCAGCCCCATGTATTTCAAAGTCTCAGCCTGAATTTTGTTGAGGTCAACCTTGCTGAAGCTGTACATGCTGGAGTTAAGACTATGGGTACAACCCTAATTCAGCTTCCCTGTTCGCGAGGGTTTTAACGATGGATTACAGCTTCTTCCACAGATTCCTCGTTTTACTTTACGGTTTAATAGGTCGGTTACCACAGTCGCTCTTGATTATTGTTGTGTGTTACTCCTGTGGTATTTCATTAAAGTTCCACGAGGGGCAGTTAGAACAGAACCAGGCACCTTGGATCGGGGTCAGCCCCTTTTGAAGGATGCTGTGCTTGGTGCTCTGCTGCTATTTTTTTTTTTTTTTTTCTCTTCTTCACACTAGAGGTTCGATATGTTGCTAGAACTGTATCAGGTCCTGGGAGAAATTAGTTATCAGAGATAACTAATGATAACTGATGGTGATCAGTTATGGCTTGCCTCTGTGGCTGGAACTTCTTGGACCTGGGGACCACTGCCTGCCTCAGGTGTTTTTCTTGAGGAATTATGGCCCTTTGCTCCTTGCTGTGCGGTGTGCCGTTCCAGAATCCATTGTTGTTGTGGGCTCTTGCATTAGAGGATTTTGTTGTCGTGTTTTTTAGAGATGATCGCTCTTCTGTACAAATCAGCTTTCAAGCTCTGGAATTCTTCACTCGCTGCTTTTGTCCAGGATTTCTGCTGAAGCCATCGCTCAGTGACAGTGTTGCTGCCCTTTTTTACATTTTTTATCCCATTCAGATCAAATGTATCTGGAGACCCAGATAGGCAGCTGCCAGTTTTGGTGGATATTATGACCCAAGTGTGCTTTGGGAGTGAGTCCATGCCAGATGAACTCGATTAAAGTTGGGGTACCATGACCCTTTCCTGACTGTCCCTTCTTCCTTTAGTGCCTGTTCTCCTCCCACCTCTGTGCTCCAGGGTCATTGGTCCTAATAGAAGTTTATTGATATAAAACCAATTGGTATAAAACCATATTGGCCCAATCGGAGTCGATGGCAAAGCGACACTTGGCTTCATTGATTCCAGATTTTCCTAAGATGGGACGTTGTAGGAAGAAAAGATTACCCCTCAAAAATGCTGATAATTTCAGGCATATGTAGAGCCTGTGTGCTTTCACTGTTAAAATAGTGTTTAAGTAACTCCTCAAGCAAAATATTTTAGGTTAAAAATGTGATCACGTAAGGAAAAAATGTGAAAACATCTATTTGTTTCTGCATAGTGTAACTGGAGAGATGTATTTAAATACAATGTCTATTAAAAAGAGGAAAATCTGGAAGATAGGAAGTTACTATCTATACCTTAATATAAACTATAACTTAAATATTTTGAATGTACTTTTAAACAATTTTCTTATTTTGTATCTTTAAGTTTTCTGCAAGTTCTTATATACGCTTCCAAAAATGTGAAATGTGCTTTCAGTATGGAGTTTCTTTATCCATAAATATTATTTTAAGATAGTCTTCAGTTGCGATTTTCATAGAATCATAACAACTTCTAGTAAGGCAAACTGAAAAACGTTCATTGACTTTAAAGGGTTCTATTATACTTGGCTCAAATAACTGACTTCCGTTTCCTTCTAATTCTGTACTGTTGATGTATCCTAGAAATGAAGGCAAGGGCAGTCCTGTGGGTTGTTTTTTTTTTTTAAAAAAAATTATGCATATAGTGTCAGGTATCTATTTTTCTTCTATGGTTTTTGCTTCTCTTACATGAAAAACATGCAGGGGTAAGCTAAATTGTAAGAGAATTTAAATTAATCTGTGGCATAGCACTGAAAATCTGTTACTGGTCTATATCAAAAAGATATGCTGAAAGTTTTCCTGTTAAAGCTCTAAGCTTCTTGATTGGAGAATGGGGTGAAAAAAAATAAAAATCCTTTTCCTATTTTTCTACTATATAGTCTTCTTGAAGTTCTTCCAAATTAGATTTTAAATGCCAATTAGGAGGTTGAATATACTAAAATAAAAGCAAATACAACCAAAATGGCCTCACCTTATGGCTAGTTAGGCTTTTTCTCTCAAAAGCGGAACCTTTGCTCTGAGCGTGGCTTTGAGAAAGATATTCAGCTTAATGAACACATTAATTAGAACCATAACTATTTATAAGATAATTAGAAACGAAGCACGGTAAACTGGGCTTTTCCTGCAATTAATGGAGGATTAATTACTGGAGGTAATGAAGTGGATTTTTAAATGCATTAAGGTGAAGTACAGAGATGTGCAAGCCTTTGTGATAGTTGCATAATTATTCCAGGCTGTTTGAGCGTAGCTCATATGAGATCGCTAATAAGCATCATTGCATCATTATGTATGCACTTAAAAAGACTTACCACCAAAATGACTGCCTAATTATTTCTAATTGGCAGGAGTCTGTGTAGTCATTGAGCTGTTTGTAGCCATTTTAAGGTTCATTTAACTATCCTCGGGGCCATGTGATAGATGGAAAAAAGCTTCAACTACACGCTGGCCTTGGCTGGCGCCGTTAATCAATTTTGGTGGGCCTCGGTTTGAAATGCATTTGCTCGCGCAGAGGTCAAAACCTGAAGTAGTCGGAGCGAAGTTTTGCTTTTTGAAGCCCCTCGACTGTATTCATTAGCAATTAGTAAAATAATTGTGTCTGTCACTATATTTGGATTTCCATATGACTTGGTATTCTTTCATCGCCGTCCCTTCTTATAGCGCATTAGCTTCACTGGAAACCAAATATTCTTCCAACGGACCCTTTTAGCAACTTCAGTGCAGCGGCATATGCTCCCACGCGCTACCTTTCTTCCTTCATTTGTTAGCTGAAGCAGCGCAGTGCATTTCAACACAATCGTCTAATTTGCTCCCGATTGATTGCCGAGCGAAAGTTTCTACCCGAGGACAGCGTTCGAGGGCTTTTAAGGGTATCTCCGAGGAATTGGTCATTAAGCATTAAGAGAGGAAGCGAGAGGAGCAGCCAAATCGAATCCTGACACTCACCAGAGTTTTGTAGTCAGGGGCATCTATTTCCAAGACGTTGACAGCTCCGTGCGGTCAAGGACATCTCCTGGCAGAAGAAAGCGATGTAATAATCGCGCTCGTTCCAAAACTTGCACTGGTTTGGTCGACGGTGACATCAGAAATGTTGAGACTGTCACTCGGAAAAGAGCTTTTCGAGATGTTCTAATTAGCATGTAGTTATTTTGTCTGACTGGGTCACATTTCATGTGACATCCCATTAGCAAAGCGTCCGGGAAAGTTTTCAGGGAGCGCGTTGTCCTCCTGAACGTAATCGTAACCAGCTGCGGGGGGTTGTTGGCCTACATAAGCCATTCGTATCGCTTAAGAAAACACCGGTGAGCAAATTGTAGGCTAATAAAATAAAGGTCAGCTTTGCTATTTTTGCCACACACACTCAAAAAAAAGTAGTTCATGTAACTTAATGTGAAAACGTGAGTTTAAAAAATAATTGTTCTATGATGCTTGAAGTGTACGATTGAAAATAATTTTTTTAAACAAATCAAAACATATCGTTTATTCTTGCAATATCTCACAGAATCACAGAATTGTTGAGGCTGGAAAAGACCTCTGAGATCATCAAGTCCAGGCTATGACTCAGATAACAGACATAAAGCAAGTGGATTGTGGTAGCATAAACTAAAATATAAACTAGTCCTGAAGGAAAGTTGCAGCATTCCTTAATTTTTTTTTTTTAAACAATTGTTTTAATTTTGGGATTTTTAGAATGATAATCTTACCTCTGTAAACAAATATTCAAGACAGAAAAACTCTATAAAATGCAAATAGCATTTCTTGTTGATGCTAATTAGGAATTTTATTTTATGGGGTCCCATCAAATATGTAGTAATGGAGATGCTGCTCTATAGATTATCCAAACTAGTATTAGGAAATACATTTCAGAACGGAACAACAGTTTTAATCTGCCTTTGAACTTTCTGATTGGTTGTATTGGGGATTCTAGCTTTATCCTATAAAAAAAAATATGCTGTGCAATTAAAGATTTTGCTGTTGGGGCAGCTGGGGACTACAAGCCAAGAAAATATGCTGTGAAACGATCTTTTGCCAGCATTTTTTTTAGCATAATTTAAAATAAAATGCTCATTACAAAAGAATTTAATACACAACTCGGTTTCATTTTATGTAGAGCTGTTCCTTTTCTGGTGAGAGCTTCCAAAATACATCTGGATCTGACTCTCCTACTCAAAAAAACAACCCCAAAAACCTCGTAGTTACTTTGTGTCTTATTTTCCAGTGGGTAGGCAAGCAGCAGTGGCTGGAAAGGGTGTTGGAAGAGGAAAATATGCCTGAGAAATGGGAAATGCAGGTGAATTTCCAGCAAGCCTTCAATTTAAATTATTATCTCCTTCTTCTCCATTCTTGACTTCGAGTCAGCTGCTTATTCTTCCTCAAGTCTCTGACATCAGGAATTTTAACTATTAGAATGTAAGGGTCCTCCTTCATGAATTCAGTCTCCTGCTAAACTTACCTGTGGAAGTCAGGAGGAGGTAGGCAGGAGGATCCAAGCGAATGCAAAGCCAGAAGGTGTGTGTATCGGGGCTGTGGTAGGGTCAGCCCATGGTTGAGCAGAAAAACGGCGACCTGCTCTGGATAAGTCCTTGGTTGTGTCTGATTTACGGGATAAAAGCAAAGTCTCTGCATGGTTCCATGCCTTACACTTTGGATTGTCCTCTTTTCTAGACCCACTGAGCAAGAATTTGCTAAAACCAGAATATATCAACAGGTTTCTATCCCGTGAAGGGGCATTAGATTGCAACTCTGATGTTAAATCCAAGTTGACGGAGTCCCTTACTCAGAGAGGGGCCAGTCAGGAGCATGTTGCCCTTGCCCCTGGCCTGAAAGGAGCTTTAGAAATCTGGACGTTGCGAATCCCAGGGGTCTTTTCCCACCGGAACTGTTCTATGATTCTGTGAATCAGGCAACAGGGTAAGGCAAGATCTTGAGTTTTCTGATGAAAGCTTTCCTGAAGACTCTGATAAGTTATCTGAATTATGGACTATTCCCACGCTTCAGCTAAATCAAAAAGATCGAATTAGCCGAGTAACACAACAAAGCCATAGCTTGCAGTAAGCCGATACAGTCACAAGGTTGGTGCGTCTTACGGAACTGAAGCTTGGTACCCCAAGTGATGAAGTTTCTAGGAGGTTGCTAGAGATAGTAGCATCTCCTCTGAGGAGTGCTCAGCTCTTGACTGCCTGGGGTTAGTTAACGTACCCTTATGTCGCTTACAATAGACAAGTGCCAGACAGGAGTCAAGCTCTTGGTGGGCTGTCTGCAGTGTCAATGGATATTCAAAATAGATTTTAAGCCCCAAAGACTTGAGTTTGAGTACTAGCAGGAAACAGTTGGTGTTTACTGCTTTCAGTGCCTCGTGTTGACAAAGATGGTGCTGTGATGCTCGGGGTTGGGTTTTGTTTGTGGGTTGTTTTTTATTTTTGTGGGGTTCTTTTTTTTTTTTAAGCTTATGAAGCCAGTTAAGGCTTCTGTGGTGTCAGTTGATTTCAAGCATCTGTTTAGGTAATTTCATTCAGCTATCTAATGTCTCTTTGTGGATGTAAGCACGCATAAATGTTACAGCCTCTTGAAGCACGAACCATGATTGGGGCCTCAATCTTAGATGCTTTACAATCACAAAAAAATAAAACAGTGGTCTTGTCAAAGAGAGACAGAAGAGCAGTGCTTACCTGTAACTAATTTGAACTTCTCAGAGGCACCAGGGAAGTGAAAAACTCAACCTTGAAATCTCTCCTTTATGTTCCTTAACATTTTAACGTAATATCGGAGGTGTTGTCAAATTTACAACAAATAATTACCCGAGTAGTGATTCCATCTGGAAAATGAATTTGACCCTTTTTCATTGCTGTGTGATACATCCAGATCTTCCTGTCACAGCCCATGCAGAGCCACTAATGCCTGCACGATGTAGAAACGAATAATTTGCTGTATTTATTGAGTCCTGAAAGTAAGGTGGCCTTTGTTTTTTAAAACAGATTCCAGCTGTATCAAGAATAGAATAACTGCACGTGTATGTAGAAATTAGTCACAAAGTCTGATGAATTTACTTGCTAATGGGATGTGTTACCTTATTCATTCATATAGAATGCATGTTTTCCCATTACTCTTTTTTTAAAAGAATATAAAAAAAGATGTAAAATGTCTTTCCCCCGGGATGATAGAAGCTAAAGAAACCAAAGTGTCGTACAGGCTGTCTTTTTTCTGGTTGCTTTTTCTTCAACCTGAGCAGTGGCAGTTCTGGAATTCGGTTAGGGGAGGAATGAATCCTTCTTGCTGGCATCTTTATGTGGCAAACTCGCGACTGTTTTGCTTTTCCCTCACCTTGCGCTTGAGGAGCTTTTAAACTCTCACGTGGGTGGGAGACAAGCTGGATGTTTTCAGCTCATTTGAGTTGTTTATGTGGTTTTTTTGGCTTGTTAAGAGATTACAGCAATAATGGTTATCTCTTATCAACCATAAATTTGGTTTTACATGGAAATTTATAGGTAGCATACACGCAGCTGGGTATTGCTTATATTTATGTGGATGCATGTGGGGGTTTTTTATGCCCTAGAAGGCTAGAGCTTCAAGACTGCTAGAACTGAATGAGAAAGACTGAAAAATTGGGGGGATTGGCTTTTTTTCTTAATTTAATAGCAGGACAATGTACTACTTTTTCTTTGTTCTTTCATTCTGTAAAGGTTATTAGAATTAAATCCTCATTTCTTCTGCTCTGTCATGAGATGGTGACTTGAATGTAGGGTGGAGAAAAGCCCTCTTTGTTTTGAGACAGGCTCTAAGAAAAGAAAGATGCGAGAGAAATTCACTTCATGTAAAAACACACGTGTTCTTAAGGTCCAAATTCGAAGCAAAATCCGAGCAGAGAGCGACGGTTCAGTTTTCCCACAATTAACGAGGGAAATGAATGATGCAATGTGTTGCCCTCGGTGTAGATGAGGCCAAAGGTCCTCATCTCCTTTGGAGCAGCTATAGCTGGGGTGGTTAGCGGCCTCTGCGTAAGCTCCAGGAATGAAGTGAGAGGGAGTCCCCTCCCGCCGTCACCAATGGGCTGGAACGGTTGGCGGTTCCAGTCGGTCGGCGGGAGCTGTTGGCGCTGCGGTTCTGCCTTCCCAAATCCTGGCCGGCACACTTCATCACGCTTCCTTTGGCCACAGCTGCTCTCACCACGCTGCCTCTGCAAAAAAAAAAAAAAAAGAAAAAGCCAGTTGAAGAATAGCACGTAAAGTCTTCTGTACCAAATGCAAAAATAACATCTCTCCAGTAACACTGCAGTCGGTTTATAGACGTATGTATGTACGGGACGTGCTCCTCCGCAAACTGGTTGGTGAAGGGAGCAAGTCACGCTTACGTACGGGTTTGTGGAACTGGCTCTGCTCGGCGTTTTGTAGAAGCACATCGACAAAACCAAAGGGCTTATCTCCATGCTTGAATAGCAGCTGATTCACTCTATAATTTCTGTTTCTGGTTTAGGTTTGTGGAACTGGCTCTGCTCGGAGTTTTGTAGAAGCACATCGACAAAACCAAGGGGCTTTTATCTCCATGCTTGAATAGCAACTGATTCACTCTATAATTTCTGTTTCTGGTTTTCAGACTGCATTTGGTGAGGTCTGTTTTCTGGTTTTAGTTTCCCATGGAGGTTTTTCTTGAAGTGCTCAGAGTCAGCTTCTCTTCTACCGCTCGCTCCTTCAGCGAGGAGTTCTGCTCGAACTCCAGGAGAAGCAAATCTCTGAGCCAAAGGACTGCTGACGCCAAAGCCCAGTTGAAGAAAACTTTGTGTTTTCCTGATGTCGGTTCTTTTTCACCCAGCTCTTGATGTCCTGGAGGTTTTCCAACACCTCCGTGGTGATGCAGGCGATAATGCTGGATCTAGAGCCTTTGTGCTACTGGAAGCAAGCTCCGCGTAGGATAGTCAAGACGTTGTGACAAAGGCACAGTCTCCTTCCAAGGAAGGAGTAGAGGTAGATCAGAAGGTTGTAGTCCAGAGAAGTAGATTTGTGACAAATGGACAGCTCAAGAATAAACAGAACTTCAAGTTGTGCCTTCTCTAGCTGGTCTTCTGTCTGGCTGCTTTGATGGAATCATTGAATTCTTTAGGCTGGAGAAGACTTTTTAAGATCACAGAGTCCAGGTTTGCAGTAGCTACTTTTATTTTTAATTGCAGCTTACTATATAATTTTGGGTATTATTTCCTCAAATGTTTGATTATGTAATTAATGTGATTTATGGGTGGAGAATTGTGGCTGAACTAAGCTGATGCCTGGGCTGGTGAATGTGTTTTCTCAGTTCTGTGAACATGGCTCTTGACTGTCCCAGTTATTGTTTGTATTTCATCTTGATTTTCTCTGGCACTGTGGATGGTATTGTGACTATCTTCAATATCCCTCTCTTTTGTCACTTGCCAACTGTCTAAAATGCTGGTTTGAAACAGCTTCTTTTTCCTCTGCACCCCAGCCTCATTTCAGAATTAAAAGCTGCCTCATTTCATTTTCACTCACTTTGTGTTTAACGATAAACAGGCAACATTACCATACATATTATCCGTATTTAACTTCCTCAAATGCTTGCATTTGAAAATCGCAAACTCATAGTGACCTGAAATGTTTTGTAGAGGTAGCTGTAGCCGTATTTGCGTTAAAAAAGTATGTATAGTATTAATTTGTACACTCTGAGTAACTGCAGTTGACGTTGGAAGTTATTTTACCTTCCCCAAGCACTTGTACCATGATTTTCCTCCTGGTAATGGAGTTAAACAAGAAACTTTTAATACGCTCTGAAAGAGAACATGGCATTTGCTGCAGCTGGTTGTGCGTTTGCACTGTGTCTTTGTTACCAGTCCGAACACTTAGGTTTGATGCAATGCAGTTGTGTTTCGCTGTTCTTTGCCAGACTTCTGATTTATTACGAAAGTATTAGAGACATGAATTTCTTGGGGTTTCTTTGTGCCTTTCGAGCTAATAATAATCTAGGAAGAATCGTGTCGGCTGGGAGCCGCTCAGAAGAACGCCAGGGAAGAGTTTGACACCTCGGAGACTTTCATCTGAGGGGTCGCTGCTGTTTGCCAACAAAATACCTTGTTTTTTCAAAAGCTTACCTTCACTGAAAGAGCGCTCGCTGCTTTTCCCCTGCTTGAGCTGTCTTGGTTTGGTGCTCGAATTCCTCTTGCCCTTCCAAAAAAAGTCTATCTGGGTGACTGTTTTCGAATTGTAGTACTTTGAAAAGATTAGATTGTACCTCTAAGATAGAGTTCAGTGCTTTAGTGCAATATAATTGGGGAAATACTAAACGACACTGACCTCATTTCCTTTAGAACAATGAAAATTAATAGTTTCACGTTTTATTAGGCTGATATTCCAGATGTAGTGTACATTTAATTAAGTGTAGTTTCCTTTTGGTTATGGTATGCGTATCTGCTTTTTGTCGCAAATTCTTTCTAGTTTTACAGTTTTCCACATGTTTTCTTTCACCATTTATGATTTTTTTCAAAGCAGAGCTATAAGGATTTAAATCACTTTAGCATGCAGCAAAACAGTTCCCATTCAAACAATAAACGCCATTTTAAAAAGCCTTTAGATCTTCTGTCACTTCATAAATATAAATGTATAAAAACATTATGCAGTTGTAGTGCCCACCTGCTAATTAAATCCAGATTTCCTCAAACTTGTTTTAAAATCTGCTTATTTGTTTCAACTCTGTCTCTGTTCAGAATACATATGGCCCTTGTGAAACTAATTATGCTTATGGAGCAGCTGTTAAATTTAGTGCAACTAATTTTATCCAATATTTTACATTTTAATTGATTACCTGTGAAGAAATTAGCAAATTAACACTTATTGTGCAGTAACTGAATGGGCTTTTATGGATACTTTCAATTTTTACAAGTGGACCGAGTGCTGATGGAATAAAGACATTTCGTAGGATTTTTAGGTGGGGAAGTTATTGGCGAGCCTTGATTATCTGGTGTGAGAATTTAGGGATACGGAGCGATGCCAAGCATCTGTGTGTTCTGCAACTTAGACATGAAAAGCAGATTGGAAAGTAATAGCTTTTCGCAGAATTTTGGTAACATATGGGCTTATCTGGATCTAAGAGCTCTTTGAAGATCTTTGAACTTGACTAAATGACTTAACCTTTGGCATGGTGGGTGGGTGTTTGGTGTGCGTCGCTCTGGGGGAAGGGGTCTGCAGGCTGCCAGTCTACTCTCCAGCTTGATTTTATTTATTTTTGTTCTTTCTTTCGGTAGTCCTGTCACTTGAATGCGTTGGGACTTGCTTTAATATGAATAATCAGGATTGGTTTTATTTTTTCAACGGCAATAAACCAGAAAAATCTGTATTCTCTGCTTCAGCTGTGGACTTCTGTTCTTGTTTGCTGGTGAATTCTTGGTGCAGACGAGCTTCTCGGCGCTCCGTTTCATGAAGCCGTGTCTTTATTTCCTGTTCTTTTTGTATCCTGAGATGCTTTAATAGTAATTCATAGTAACATGCAGGTGAATTTATTCATGCTACAAGGGGAAACGTCCCACACGTTGTTATCTGCTGAGTAGCAAATTCAGTATCCTTGAACCCTCACTTGGTGAAACTACTTTCCGCTGTCCTCACCCGCTGCATTGGAGCCTGTGTTTGGTGTTGCAAAATTAGGCTTGAATTATATTAACAGGTGGGATTAGTTAGCCTGAGATGTAAGACAGATTGGAGCTTCCCTTCGAGCTGGATGAAACTGGGCAGGTTTTGGATATTGGGGGTCTTAGAACAGTTGTATTTAAGAGGGAAAATCATGGGGCAGGTTGTTTTGGGAGTACTTGGCAGTAAATCCCAGGA